>NW_010397103.1:0-47581 GCF_000710305.1 Buceros rhinoceros silvestris
CCAGGACACCCGCGTTTCGGGGAAAAGGAGAAGGGTAAGAACAAAGGCTCACCACCCCGTGCCGGCGCCATTCTTAACCCATCACAGGGGACATCCGGGTCCAGGTAATGATGGCACAATCTTTCTTGCAGGCCCAAGCTCGAAGATGGAGTGTCAGAAAATTACCAATTTTGGAAACCAGCTTTTTCGCCGTAAAAATGTGGACTGCACTCGAGAAGAGAGTCGGCTCTCACGATGCCTCAACACATTTGACTTAGTGGCTCTGGGTGTAGGCAGCACTTTGGGTGCAGGTGTCTATGTACTGGCTGGAGCTGTGGCACGGGTAAATGCAGGTCCTGCCATCGTTATCTCCTTCTTGATTGCTGCTTTGGCTTCAGTACTGGCCGGACTCTGCTACGGAGAATTCGGTGCTCGAGTTCCTAAGACGGGATCAGCTTATCTCTACAGCTACGTGACCGTGGGTGAGCTGTGGGCCTTCATCACAGGGTGGAATTTAATCCTCTCCTATGTTATTGGTAAGTATGGTGGGTGCGCTGCGAGACCCTGACTTTAGTCCAGGATGGCAGCCTGGTTTGTAAGATCAGCCTTGCATGGGTGCCTGTGTATTGTTACAAAATAGATGCTGCAGTCTTGACTCGCTGAGCATTTCAGGACTTGCCTGCGGGGTGTGTTGTGGGTGGCTCCTGTCAGTCAGCAAGGAGAGTAGTGTGCTGCAGGCTGAGGGTTTGTCCTGAAGCTGTATTATTGCTGCTGCGACTTTCTCGGAATCGACACGTCATCACTTTGTCATCCTCTGGCTGCAGCACACTTCCCAGGAACTAAAAGCATGACCCCTCTGCCGAGAAAAGCTGCTGACGAAAGGATGCTTTAACGCAGCACCATCTGTACTCCCAGCTGATCAAGGATTAATTCCTGGTCCTTTTGAGACCTGTTTATATTATCTGGAGATTAGGGTTTTATCTTGTGAATGGCTGCAGAATTAAATTTAGGATGATTTGCAGGTTCACAGTCTCTGAAATGTCCAAACCAAATCCTTTCTAGGCCCTTGACTCCCTCTAGGAGAGGCCTTGCATCAAACTCAGACTGTAACCTTTGAAGGGCCCTTCCAACCCAAAGCGCTCTGTGTAGCATACAACTCAGCTGATATGTTAAAACTAAGCCACGCTTTGCTCATTACAGAATTTTGTCTTTTCAAGCACATTCTGGGCACACTGCTCGTCATCATGCCTGTAATTAAGGCTGCTACCAATTTGCCAGCTGAGAGTGAAGACTTACTAGTTAAAATGAAAACCGATATTATGCTAAATTATTAAAGGAAGGTTTGTTTTTTAAAATGCATTTTATGGTATGTGTAAGTGTTACCTTGGAGATTAGTTTCCATGGTGCTGGGGAGTGTAAGATCATATCAAGAATGATATCATGACATAGCAGCTGCTTGTCTGAGATTGTGCTGTCTCTGCTCTGTGTGCTACCTGAAACCTTTTCCTCTTCCTCCTTTTTTTTTTTCTTTTTGTTAATAAGAAATGAGAGGATGAAAAGCCAGAGTGAATTAAACTCATCTCCTCAGGAAATCTTGAGTCCTGCGGTTCTTCATGAATCAGGTTCACTGCAAGAAGAGAAAAAAAAATAGTTTTTTTAAAAACGTAATCATGTAGTTTCCTCCAGATTTCTAAAATGGACTCTGCTTAGGCTACACGTAGAAAAATTGAACAGACTTCTTGGTTGTTTATCTTCTGTTCCAGAAATGATAAACCGTCTCCTCCATGCTCCTCATCTAGTTAGTTATGTGGCCTTTCCCACCATGATACTGGACTGCCAAAATGACTGACACAGCCGTGGATGCTGCCCCAAAACCTGATTCTGCAAATGCACGATGAAAAGACAGAGTGTACTGAACACTACACTCCCAGGATCTGGGCTGAGGCTGGTATTTCTGAGGTTATTTTTTTTTGTCCTCTCATAATGGCTTTTGAACCACTGCCTCAGTTATTATTTCAGAATTGGCTGCTCAGTGTATTATCACAAGGCAGAAAATTCAGTAAAAAAAAAAGTACATATAATCCATGAATGTGTTCAAAGACAATTTTGTTACTTTTAATTCAGTCCTGTGACAAAAATGCATGTTTGCAACTGGCTTCCTCTTAATTTGGAAGGAAGGGTGGCTAAGCAGGAATAACAGCTTGGGAGAGGATGTGAGCAATAGCAGGTCTCTTTATCTTACCCAGCTTTTCTCCCCATGCTAATTGCCCCTTTTGTGAGCAAGGATAACTCCCAGCAGCTTCAGGGGTGTGGAGGAAAAAGATTTGTTGGCAAGCACACACTGCAGTTCAGACCTGGGGGTTGAGAGGGGCAGAAAGCTAATTTTTTTTCTCAGTCATGCTCAAAAAATGTCAAGCAGTGCCACCAAAACCAAGCGGGATGGTGGGAGCTTGCATCTGTAAGGGTCTTGGCCAACTTGGTGTTTTCACACTGAGGTTCTCAGACATCTGTTCAGAAAACATTGGTGAAGGTGGAAGGATGGCCAATACCTTATAATTAATGGAAGTGACTTGTCTTGGGGGAATACTAGTGTGGGGTCTTGGAGGTGGATGATGAGCAAAAATGGGGTGGAACTGATCTGTCATGGTTTAGACAGAAGGAAGAAGGTGTCCAGGACCAGGATCTGGTGTGAATTTTCTTCTGGGATGAAGCATTTCAGGAACTGGAAGCTGGCGGGAGCTGGTAACAGCATCCCTGGCGAGTAGCTGCTGCTGGGGTTTCCTGGGGCATGCGGTGATCTTGAAGCCTCTCCCTGTTCGTGCAGTGAAGCCTGCATCTGAGCTCAGTGTCTCTCCTGGAAGCCGTGTGCTATGGGTAGGAGCCAGCTGGATCTGACAAGGTTGTGCTGACCCAGAATTAGTAAATCCTCTTGGGTACAAGTTGAATGTCTTTGCACTGTGCTTTCTAGCAACAGTAAGATATTAAGCAGGGGTCTGCAATGTTGGAATAATGTCAGATTCATCCTGCTCCCTCAAGACTATTGGTTACAAAGGATTCAGGATAAATGGCTGATGACTATATGGAACTGGCATCCAAGCAACTGGCATCTAATATAATGCATGCAGGAGCTTGCTGTTCCTGTCCTAGAACAGGGAATATTAGAGTCAGGAAAAAGAAAATAGCACTAAATAAATAGTCTCTTCCCTCAAATCATGCCAAAGTTAAGCTGAAAGACTGTAAAGTGGTGTATAATAACTTTTGGAGTTTTGATGGCACTAATGTCCCACCTTTTAAAGGCATTCAGGTAGTGCCTTTTGTTATCTCAGTGAACGGAAGAGTCTCCAAACAGGTCTGCTCTGCAGCTTATCTTTATACTGTTGCAAAGCTGGATTGAGGAGGCAAGTGTTCGCAGCTTTGCTGCAGGTGCTGCCCACTGCTGCTGCAGAGGATTTAGCTGTAGGTGAGCACAGACATTGTTTGACATGATTGCAGTTGCTCGAGTTGGGACCTGAAGACCCGCCTGCAGGTGAGCGTGTCAGGACAAACTGTTCTAGGTAGAATGGGGCCCCTGTTGGCATCCTCTGAGGAACTGCTCTGCAAACTGAAACCAAACCAACCTCTTTTTTTAACTAGGTAATTATGTACAGTAGTAATTATATCATGCAATTACATGCTGTTATATTTAGTGTACTGTATAAGACATCGGAAGTATAATGGTAGACACTTTAATGCAGGAGAGGGAGAGGTTGGCTGTTACCAGACCTACTTATTTTACACAATGCTGTCGCTGTCTGGTGGTAGGGCTTTGCTGTTACTATTTCAGTTCTCTGAAATGACTCTTCCAGACAATGTCCTGGACTTGGTCATCCTGTGACCCCAGGTTCAGTCCTCACTCCAGCAAGCTGTGCATGGTTTGGCTCTCTTGGAAACAGCAGTAAAGAGCGGTCCTGGAGGAGGAAGCCTAAGCACTTGCCACAGGCAGAAGTCATGCTGCTTGCTGAGTTCATCACCAGCGTCCTGCAATAGGCTGACTTACACTCAGAGAATCTGTAAATATTATCTGAGTCTTCATCTCACCTAGATACTCTAGCACTGGAGGTCAGAGCAGACCTGCATGTTGCTGAAGTGTAGAGCTGTCAGAGCTGGGCGACTACTGTGGTGCAGGTTCTGGTGCTCCAGTGTCGCGCTGCTGGAGGCCAGCTGGCCTCTGTAAGGCCTGGGCTGCAGTCACCCAGCAGGGGCAGCCGGGGGTTTCTGCTGGTGTGAGAAGAGACTCAGACCTCTCTAGAAGCAGAAATTTCCAGCTTTGGAGGAAGTTCAGGATGCTGGGGGTGCTCCAGTGTTGCGCTGCTGGAGGCCAGCTGGCCTCTGTAAGGCCTGGGCTGCAGTCACCCAGCAGGGGCAGCCGGGGGTTTCTGCTGGTGTGAGAAGAGACTCAGACCTCTCTAGAAGCAGAAATTTCCAGCTTTGGAGGAAGTTCAGGATGCTGGGGGCATAAGGAGAAGGTCAGTCTAGGCTGTATCTTAAGGCAAAGTCAAGATTTACTGGGAAGTCAGACCACTATAAGGATTTTTTAATCTTATCAACTGTGTAGAAGTCTGAGACCCACCACCTGTGTGTGTTACCATCAAAGCAGATGCCATGAATAAAGGCTGTGGCCTGGATCTGCAGAGGAAGGGCTGCTCCCAGCACCGAGGGAGCACATCCAAGGTTGCTTTGAGGCCCTCTGTGGCAAAAAACCATGCAAGATGACCCCTTTTTGAAACATGTGCCAGCCATGAAGGGTGATCTGCATCCTTTCTGTCCTCTGGCAGGAACCTCGAGTGTGGCCAGAGCCTGGAGTGCGACTTTTGATGAAATCATAGGCAAGCACATTGAAAACTTTTGTGAAAAATACATGTCGATGGATGCTCCTGGAGTTCTAGCAAAATACCCAGACATCTTCGCCGTGGTGATAATCATCATCCTAACAGGTAAAACCTTGGAGTGGTTTGTGAGCCTTGGACCCCCTTCTGTAATTTCATTGTTTGCTTTTGGAATAGGCACAAAGTCCTGATTCATTTGGACAACATATTAAAGACACTTTCTTTGCTACAAGTGTGGGATTGACCTATATAGCTACTGTGGAATTAGCACAGGGCATAGCCTGTTTACAAGGTTTTTAATTAGCATTCTTCATATTTTTGGAGCCACTTTTAAAACCTGCAATCAAGTTTTATGTAAGGAAGAAAAGGTGACTTGTTATCCTTCATTGGGTATGTAAGTTTAATCCTTCCCTCCACAAATCCTATTACAAAAGAATTTCATTCTGTTGCTCTGTCAGCCTTGTTCCCACTTCGATAATCTGCAAATTTTCAGTGCCTTGAGCCAGGAAAGTGAGAAAAAAGCCCTCTCACATGTACATCATGTACTACTGTTTTGGGTTTTTTAAAATATATATGGGTTTCAGTTTGCAGCAGTGAATGCAAGACTCCAGAGAAATAAATGTATCAATAGCAGCCCTCTGTTTTCTTGTCTACATCTGAATGGGAGGGAATATTTTCCTCTTCATTGATTTGTATATAATAGGAGTTGCTCTAGTTTCCAGTAAGAATCTGGTCTTTCACCTCATAAACAGTTTACAAAATTTAGGACTCTTTTGTGTCTTGAGCATTAGAAGTAGCTGTCCTCCTTGATTTGGTCCCTGCTCATATTTTCCCGTGCTTCTAAGGAAAGTTGAACATTGTTCATAAATTCTGCATATGGCCAAGGCCTTTAAGACAATGCTTCTTCATGAAAAGCCACCTGAGGTGCTTTCTGCAGATCTCTGGGTGAAGTCTGAAGGCTGTGTAGCCCCATGAGGTAGTGTTGAAAGTGCTGGAAGCAGCTTAGCTGTGTTAGCAAAGCGCTTTAACAGAGGCACGTGCTGTGCCAGATGGGCGTGCTGGGTGGGAAAGCGTGTCACATCCCTCAGTAGTAATGTCTGAGCTGGAGTCCTAGGGCTCCTTTTGAGTGAGTTAATCCTGACCTATTGAGCTACTCGGCTTTGTGGAGAAACAAGGTGTGATAAGTTGGGTGGAGCACAGCTTCTACATAGCTGGGCTACATCTACGAATCCCCAGCCTGCTGCTGACGGTGAAATACCTGACTGCCCCTCTGCCATTTTTTCCCCAGGGCTCTTAATTTTTGGTGTGAAGGAATCTGCTCTGGTGAACAAAGTGTTCACGTGCATCAACATCCTTGTGCTTGGCTTCGTCATGGTCTCTGGCTTCGTGAAAGGGTCTGTTAAAAACTGGCAACTGACTGAACAGGACATTTACAACACCAGCAACATCACTTTGGGAAACAAGTAGGTTGGAACTTCTCTTCTCAGCAATAAAATTGATGCATTTTCAATGGCAAGTTTATCGGAGAGGAGGATTGTGGACTGATTTAGCAAACCAGCAAAAGGGTTGGCTCCCTCCTTCGCAGATACCTTGCAGTCAAAGCTGGTTTCGGTGGGCATTTGCCGAAAGCAGGCTGTGCTTGTGGACTGAAACCGATAGGAGGTAGGCTGTGTCAATGTGGGCCCTGCTGCTGAACTGACCATTTCCAGCCTCATGAGGAATATGGCATCCAAATTTGAGAGAAAAGAGCTTTTTAGACGACCTCCTACTCAAGGCTACACCTGGCTGGCTCTGGAGCCCGAATGAAGCCATGGCCAAGTATAGCTCTGTCGTTCTTTGGAGAATTGGGCAATATACTTGAGGCACTGTTGTACCTTTTGGAGACCTTGTCCCAAATGTCTCCATAAAATGGAGGCAAGTTGCAGATTATTTTAATGCATTGCAGCAAGCATATCACAAATCCATTTTTAATGACTTTTTGCTACTTGGCCAAAATCATGTCGTCTTATACAAGATCAAAATTAAGGAGCTTACAAGGGCAGTGATACAAGGCAATTCATTTTTGCTTGGGACTGTACAACACAGGATGAAGGCCTTTACGTATCTCCACATACATCAACTCAGTCCTGGCTCGCTATGTAAACCTTTTATGCTGGCCTACAAGGAAGCACAGTTTGGCAATGACTGCAGAGATTCATAAATGTTGCATGGGTCAAGTTTGGCCTGTGTACAAGCCACTTACTGAGCCTCTCTGCAAAGTTCAGCCTGCTACAAACAAATTGCTTCTATAGGAAAGGTCCCCCCTCGTTCCCTATTCTCATGCAAGGAGCAATTATTGCAGTAGCTTCAAAGTGTAACTGTAGCTCTCTGAACCATAGCACCTACTATTTTTGTAAAATCTGTCTGGGGTTTACTTTAGTTTATTATTATTTCCAGAGTAATCCACATTGGAGTTGTGCTAGTTTTGCAAATAACAGGCCAGCGTTCATCAAAGTCTCAACAGAGCTTCTACAAGACTTCAGATGCTTAAGCCTGATAAGACTTGCAGATTTGGGATTTACTTTAATTGCCTTAATTTCTCTTTACAAATGCTTTTCCCTGAAAAAGTGACCTAAGTCACTTGAGCTGAAGGATGTGTTATACGTGACTCAACACAGGCACATAGATCTGGGGTCCTGATCCAGCCCGCACTGGGATCAGTATGAGTCTGTTGACTTTTATGAACTTTGGATGAGGCATCATAAAGCATTTGGTGACTTAGGGATGCAGGCTCCTCTCCTCCTTCAGAGTCGCAAGCGTGGTTTGGCTATGAGCTTGGCACGGGGAATTTGGAAGTTGAGAATGGATGGATGATTGGGTGGATTTAGACAGTCATTGGCGCCCTGCATTTCTCTTTGATGTCCGCTCATGTACATTTTATGAGTTCATCTTAGGTGAAAAGTGTATGGTTTAAAAGGTTCTCAGTTTTCAGCTTTCAGAAGGATATGTTGTGCTTTTTCAAAAGCACAAAAGCTTGTGTTTAAATGAATATTTATGTCTACACACATGCAGTAATATTAGGAGAGGAATTTTAATATTCATGCTATTTTCTCTCTGTCTTAGCAAAGACATTTTTATCTGCCCCAAAAAAACAGGTGGTGGGAAAAAACCATGTACTGTTTTTATACTGTGCATTCCCCAGACCGTTGCAGGACAGTCCAAAGCTCAGCAGTGGGCAGGGCTTACTGTTTTGCCTACTTTTTCTGTGCTTTCATGTGAAAGGTAGAGAGCGTTCTTTGAGACTCCAGCTTTGGATTTTGTTATGAGCTGTGTGAACTGTTACTTCCACCTAGGCAGGATGAATTCTAACCCAGTGCCATGTCTTTTAGTCAAACAGAGGAAGAAAAGCTCTATGGCATTGGAGGGTTTATGCCCTATGGATGGAAAGGAGTCCTCTCAGGGGCAGCCACATGTTTTTATGCTTTCGTAGGATTTGACTGTATTGCTACTACAGGTAAGAGGGAAGATGCCTCCATTCCAGTTATGAACCTGATTGCTGGTAGCTTTCTTTCAGTAATGTTGCACAGCACAGATAATGACTGATTCAGGGCACTGCGTTCATCATCCCTCTGAACCGCAGTCCAAAATATACTTTTTGGCTCAGCTGCTCCTATATGTCAAAGTGCTGAGTATGTCCATGTCTCTAGGTGTCTGTTGACTTCTAGCTGCTGTGGCAGGCAGCTAGACTGTAAAACCCACAAAACTAGCTTTCTCCCTTCTTTGCCTGCAGGGCCCAATTTCATAGATGGTCACTGATGACACTAACCAGGTCAAACTCCACAGAAAGCATGTCCAGCTTTACCAGTTAGGCAAACAGGGAAGGCTCAGGTTCAGATGCCTTATATGATTGGTGAAGTTTGAACCTCTAACTCCAAATGATGCTTTAATTGACAGGTGCGCCAAAATGTGCCACTGCGTTTCAGGCTGTGCTGACTCTGGCTGCTCTCGACGACTGACCTGTTCAAGGAGTTGGTGAAGTGCTGGCTCCATTAGTCCAGCCAGCCCTAGGGCCTCTCCTTGGAGGAGAAACACGTTAACTTATAGATGTATGGGTCTCTTATTGGTTCATCATCCTGAAATGCCAAACCTCAGGAGCTCTTGCTTTCAGAGAAGAGCAGCTTTGTAAGACTGGGAAGGCTCAAAGCTGTTTCTTAATTAATCAATGACTGAATTTTGAGGATTTTTTTTTTTCACGCATTCATCTCAACACACTGAAAACTTCCCATAAAAACTAGAGTCCTTTTTAAACGGGGGGATTTTCAAAGATCTGTATCGTTTCCAGCTGCAATGATAAGTCTGCCTTTCCCTAGAACTGGGCACCTGTGGTGCTGTGTTCATTGTGTAGTAGTTCTGGTGGAGATACTAACTGAATTGGTCACCCAAGGATTTGCTCTATGACTGCACAATAATTTCTTGTCCCATCATTTCAGATTATTGAATTCCTCTTGGGGCTGCACCATCAGTGACATAGCAGGAGTAGTTGGAGGTAAAAATAACCCTTTTGAGGGAAAGAAATATTTTTAATCGAGATTGTTTCTGTGCCTGAGTTTACAAGGCCTCCACAAAAGTTTGTCAGAGAAGGAGTGACAGGAACAGCAGAAGTGGGAGCAAACAGGCTGTGAATGGGGCAGGCCGTCAACAGCGTCTAAGTCAAACAGCCCCTCACTGCCCATGAAACCTTGGAAAGCCCCAACCAGCATGCGCTCGGTTGGGATAAAGTTCTTGCTTGTCATTCTTCTGATATTTCAATTTATTTCTTCTAGGCGAGGAGGTAAAAAACCCTCAGAAGGCCATTCCTATTGGCATTGTGACATCTCTGCTTATCTGCTTTGTGGCTTATTTTGGTGTGTCAGCTGCCCTGACACTCATGATGCCTTACTACAAGCTGGATACCAATAGCCCGTTACCCAATGCCTTTGAATATGTAAGTTGGCACGGAGCCAATTACGCAGTTGCTGTTGGTTCCTTGTGTGCGCTTTCTACAAGGTGAGACACTGCTCTTCCTTTGTGCATCTCTCGAGACAAACATGCATCTCTAACTCCGTTAAAAAATGTTGCATGTCAGTGCTTTGCCTTCACTATGTTCTCCTGGGTCAAGGGAGCAGAGATCAGGGAGGAAACTCTAAGCTATTGTCTTCAAAAGAACCAGGATTTCACCCTGTGATAGATTTCAGAGATGCACGTGACCAGTATCACTTCAGAAACTCCCATCTTATCAGCAGACCCAGCAGGTGTATCTCTGGAATAAAAATCTACGTTGAGTGACTAAGTCATGTAGGCTGCTCTGCAGTGCAAACAAGGTTTGCCTGCCAGACATGCTGGGTGGAGACAGACTTGTGTCAGGTAGTGCAGGGTGCATCTTCTGGACCGTATGGGGCTTACCATATCCAGGGCCGTCTGTCTGCAGGTTGCCTGCAGGACAGCCATCTGGATGGGGGGCAGAGCATTCTGGAGGCAGAATATGTTAACTTCTCCTGCACTCTGGAGGCCTGTTGTTTCAGATCAACCTAGTCATATTCAGTTAGGTGAGCAACTCATAGAAGGCTCATAGAAGTTACAGCTCTTTTGCTACCTGAAAGTCAGGCTCTTTTCATGCTCCTTGGCTAAGTTTAGGGTGTTGAAAATCTTAGAGCTGCACCTCAGTCACCAGCTATCAGTAACATGGGTGTGTGGAGGGAGCCTTTGAAGGAGAAGCTGAAGTGAATGAAAGGCACCTGTTCTGTGTTTGTACTGCCATAAACTTGCTTCAGTTTGTGTGCCTGTGCTCAGCAGGAGATGTTGTAAGTAGATTATTTCCCCCTTCTGTGTCTTTAGTCTCCTTGGCTCCATGTTTCCGATGCCTCGAGTAATTTATGCTATGGCAGAAGATGGACTTCTTTTCAAATTTTTAGCTCAAGTCAATGAGAAGAGAAAAACTCCAGTAATTGCAACAGTGACGTCAGGGGTCGTTGCAGGTAAGGTCTGTGGAAAGAAGATACAAGCTCATCCCAGGGGCAGATAAGTTTGCCTGACTCTAGCCCACTTGTTAGTTGGTTGTATTGCACAGCACGACATTGCAGAGGGTGCCCTGGGTTTCCGGGGCATGCCCTGGAGGAGCTGAGTGAGCATGGATAGCTCGCTGTGTGCCTGTCCCTCTTTCTCAGAGCTCATTGCTGCCATCCTGTCTTACGTCAAGAATCGCCTTCATCTTCACCCTGGGTGCTCTGCTGGTCTTAAGAGTAATTAATCCCCTGCAAGGTGGCAACCAGTGGCGTCCCAGCAGCCTTGTGACTGTTGGCCTGGCTTGGTTGAAGACACCACACTACTGCGCCACCGCGGGCAGCAGCTTGGCAGAAGGCACGAGAGACAGGCAGATGGCCCCTGTGCCACAGGGGTTTGTTAATCAGTTAGTCACAGGTGGCAGCCATCCTGGTCTCCCCTTTCCTCCCCTGGCCCTCAGGAACATGGGAATTAAACCTCCCAGACAGCAAGGATGAGCAGCTTACCCTCTTACAGTCGCCCCCTTCCTTGCAATATTTAACAAAGAGGAGAGTTATACTGCTTCCTTTTTACCTTCTGCTGCAAGTACAAGATGAGCCGTTGCTACAAGAATGTGACATCTTTGGTGGGGAGTTGCTGCTGGGCTGCTGCGGTGGGCTCTGGGCTCTGAAAAGGCTCAGCTACTGCTGCTGGGACTTTTGGAGCCTCCTCACAGCTGCTTCTGTCACACCTTACTCTTCAGGTGTCCTTGGATCCAGACTGGGAGAAAAAAGAACCAGATTAAGTAAAAAAAAAAAAAAAAAAAAAAAAAAAAAAAAAAAAAAAAAAAAAAAAAAAAGTGCTTTGCAGTCCCTTCAGTTCTCCTTAGAATGGTTTGTAGTGCCTAGAACCAAAGCACACGTGAAGCTGAAGGGACAGCACTTGCCAGCTGAGCTTGAAGATTGGTTTGGTTATTGGACTCAGGTGATGCACTGAGGATAGGCTGGGCCAGCCTCAGCTCTGACATCCCTGCACTCTCATACAGCCAGTGGTGTCACCTGAATGTCTGACTATGGCATCTGTCCTCTGCTTACTTGCTTCTCCTTCTGGAGCCCTTTATACAAAGTTCTGTAGAACCAGGGGTTGCCTGGTAAGGGTAAGTACGGTAATCCCTAAGGGAGGGTGGGCTATATGTTTTTCTGGAAACCCCCACAATGAGGCATGCTACCTCAAGACGCCCCACTTGATGCTTGGTCCTGTTGCAGGCACAAGCCTGGTTTCGTCCCAGCAGAGCCAACACACCAGGGTGAGGTGCTGCCCATCCTCTGTGCCCTCTGGCTACTGCCAGGAGATAATTGTGACCTTAGGGGTACTTAAAATGCCTGCTCATTGCTGGTAGTTGAGTGTACATACCATATGAGACTGGCATTTATTGTGGTAAATGGTTCCTTCAGCTAGTGAGGCTGAGCTGGGACAGCCTGTGAGGCTTGGCATGTGCCAGGTTCTGCCCCTTCTTATCTTAGGACAGCTTGAGCTCCCCTGCCAAGTCCTGAGCAAGAGCCACACATGTGCTGCATCATTGTTGATGCCCTTGAGATGTGCATGTGCTGCTATATTACTGATTTATTTTCCCTCTCTCACCTTCCTCTCCTACTACAGCTGTTATGGCCTTTCTCTTCGACTTGAAAGATCTTGTGGATCTCATGTCCATCGGGACCCTCCTGGCTTACTCCTTGGTGGCAGCCTGTGTGTTGGTACTGAGGTATGGATGTAGACACAGACTTCCTTGTACCATGCAGACAGAAATCCATGCAGCGATCAGATGCTCTCATAGTTTCCATGGACCCAGTAAAACCGTGAATTATTTTCAGCTATAAGCATGAGAAGAACTTGTTTCTCTAAGCTCATGTGGGATTGTGCTAGTTGGATCTGCGAGTGGTTCCTTTGAACTTGGTTAACCCTTAGTCCATGCCACTCCTGCTGCAGTCAACCCTGCATGCCCTGGGAGATACGTCAATGGGTAGGGATGAGAGGTGGGTGGTCCTGCATCGTCATCACTCTTGTTCCCACTGTTTCAGGTCTTCTTATTTTTGAAAGGGGGTTCAAGATAAAGTCTAGCAGCAAGAAAGCTGAACATGTGTTTGCAGATTCAGTGCCTTAGTGCATGTTTTTTAGAAATGCCGAGCTCCTGTAGCTTTACTAACCTAAACTGGAAATTGAATATTTTCATTGCTTGGCACCTCACAGGTAACAGCACTCTACCCATGAGGACTCTATTTTGAAGATCATGTTACTGAAAAATACCTTTATGCGCTTAATGACTTATTCCAAGTCAGGTGGAGGCTTTTTACAAGCTCACAGCAAATGCATTGAACTAAGAACTGTCTTCAGCAGGCAAAAGGCCAGCGCTGTACAGTAATTCCGTTGTTCTGTGCCTTTGCTGTCCACCTTGCCCCTTGAAAATTCTTGATGATTTTCCTTGCCATCTTACTTTTCCTATGATTTCCCAGTACCCTCTTCTCCATACAGCTGCAAATGGCCTCTTAATTTATTTTTGCAAGCTGCTGTGACCACTGTATGGCATTTTCCCCATTGTAGATTTGCAGAGTTGACAGCCTGTCTTGTAGCAGCCTGGGCAGTGATTTGGCTGCCCTGTTGGCTGCCTAATGAAGTAGCAACTGAATTGTTTCCTAAACTGTAAGGTCCTGCCACTACTACCTTGCTGTGGCTGGAGCCAAGGATTTCACTGCATTTCTCGATTTGCAGTGTTTCACACATGCCCTCATTGCAAACAGATCCCCACAAGAGCGATTTTAAGGTGTCTTTCAAAATGGCCTTTTCCTTTAGTCAGGCTCGTGGCTGAGTGTCAAGGGCAAAACCTTCTGTAAAAGAGCTGAGGCTGGAAGAATCTTTTTTCTTTATAGATCCATGTGGCTGTGCGTCAGGGCCCTGCCCTGTTGAATGAAGTGCAGTCCATGCATGCAACAAAAATATTGCTCCTCTTTGGTCACCTCTTCCCTCCCTGTGGAGCAGCAGACAAACTAGCAGAAGCGATGGGGATAGAAGAGGATGTGGCACCAGGAGTGTCACCACAGGGTGTAATCAGCAGCTGCTGGGGTGCAATACCTGCTGAGCTGTTAGCTCAGCCACCTCTGTGACAAAACATGAGCTGAACTGCCACAGATAACCTGATGGCCCAGTTATATGACTGACTGTCTGTCTCCTTGCTGCTTGTGTTATGATGGTGTTATTCCTCAGATTTCCCCCTGAAAAAGAAGGGTGTAGACATTACCTCTGCCTGTTCTGGTGCTATAATGATCTGGGGTTCAGCCATCTGTGTGGCTTTTAAACAAAGAGTACCCTGCACCAAACCAATATGCTCTTTGTTTCATTTCCGTTTTCCTAGATACCAGCCAGAGCAACCTAATTTGGCATACCAGATGGCTAGGACAACAGAAGAGACAGATAACAATGAGTCTGTGAGCACCAGTGAGTCACAGGCTGGATTTCTGCCAGAGGAGGAGGAGAAATGTTCCCTCAAAGCCATACTGTGTCCCCCAAATTCAGATCCTTCCAAATTCTCTGGCTCGGTGGTGAACATCTCAACCTTCATCATTGGTAAGCCCTGGGAAGTGCAGCTCTGGGGCAGTGAGCCAGCTGGGTAGATCCTCGTACTCACTGTGGCGGGAAAGCTCACCTCCTAACTGTAATTTTGATGAGTCAAAGTACTGAAGATCTACAGATTAAATTTATGACTTGAAAAGAAGTCCACAGACTGGGAGAGGCGTAAAGAGGGAAGGGCATGTCTCTTACAGTTAGTTTTTTCATGTGTTGCTGTTTTGTTTGCTTTGCTTGCTTGTGGTTTTGGTTTTTTTGCTTTTTTCCTGTTCCTAAAAAAAGAATCAGTAAGCTTTTGGTGTCTTTTCACAGGTTTCCTTATCGTGGGTAGCAGTATCCTCACTGCCCTTGAGCCAAGCATTCTAATAAAGGCTGTATGGATTATTGCTGCCATCCTTGTTCTTTTTGTCAGCTTCATTATATGGAAACAGCCTGAAAGCAAAACCAAACTCTCCTTTAAGGTGAGTGTCCTGGGAGATGTATCTAGAAAAGAACTGTTTGGAGGTGGTTGAAGGAAGAAGTGCTTGTTGGTGGGGACTTGGCCAAATGGACGTGAAGAGAATATAGGCATGATGTGAACTTTTTCAAGCAGGGCTGCCAATAGAGCTGATGATTTGAGCTCTCCAGCTAGCGTGGCTGTAACTTCTCATGGTCTGGGCTCATTGTATAAAGCAGTGTCCTATCAGAGCTGAGCTCAGCCTCTGAGAATGGTTTCCTCTTGGGGTCTAACCACAAATGTCAGCGTAGGTGCTTTGCTGTAGAGTGCAGCATGGCAGAAGAAGTGTTTTGGCAAGCCTGCTGCTCAACAGTGCCTTGTGAGCAAGAAGTAGACTTAGCACAGAAAGAGGGTCTGAAGGGGTTAGCTGAGAGGTTGGAGGAGGGAATCAGGAGAGAAAGCCGTGTGGTCAGATCAGAGACAACACTAGAGGACTTGGAAAGAAATGCAAATAGTGCTGGAATCCAGGAAAAGCTGGGAGGGCAGAACCTGGTGCAGAGGTCTGCCTAGAAGGGAAGGGCAAGACAGTGCTTTTGAAAGCAGGTTGTTACAGGATATGGAAGAAGCAGAGATCAGAGGAAAAGAGGGTAGTTTTAAAGGGCTGCATCAGATGGTGGATACAGGAGAGAGAAGTGTGTGAGGAGCACAGGGGTACTCTCTAAAAGGCTCTAGGTGCACTTTAATGTCCTATCCAGTCCTCATGGAGACTAAGGGGTGACCATTCTCTCTTCAGCAGCCTTAAGTATGAAGAACTCTGTCCTGCCCTGTCCAAGCACGCCATCCTTTCTCTATTAAACAAAGACTGGGATATAATCCTGCCAGTCATGTTTTATCATACTGATTTCAGGCTATTAAAAGAGTTTTGTATTCTAATACCATCCTCCAAACTGCTCTCATTTTGACTGCTCTTCAAGTACGGTGTTTCAGTAAAACCTATGATTTTAGTAATTCAACCCAACCAGAGTGCACAAAGTGATGTTGCAGCTTATCTTGGGATTGTGAAAACAAATGTCCAGGAGCAGAAAACTTAGGAGCTGTCGTCTAGACTGTGTTTTCTGAACTTGCAGCTGAGGAGATCTCTTTGCCTTACACTCATGGTATTTTACCTCCTTTTTTTTTCCCCTTGGACACTATACTGTCTGAGAAATAAAAATTAGACCTGTCTGCTAAATTTGTGATAGCTATTTCATATCTTCTTGTTGTCCTTTGGACATTTACAACCTGTCTAGTGATTTTTCTCCGAAGTCTCTGGGAATCCAAGGCTGCCAACGTTTGTTCCCCAGTTGGTTTTCTGTAATTCTTTTTAATAGGTAATTTGTCTGTCTTCTCCAGTCTTTAGAGACCTTACTGGTCTACCAAGAGCTCTCAGAGATGCCTATTAATAGTTCAGAAATCACTTCTGCAATCTCTGGGTACATAACTCACCCACCTAGGGAAATTTCATTTGTCCCTACTGACTTGACAAAGACTAATTTAGAAAAATATTCTCCTTCCATTTTCTAATTTGCATGCCCATCCCCTTTCCTTGATGATGTGAACAGCTGCTCACCATAAATGTTTTTTTTTGTGAAGCTTAATCAAGAAAGGCCTGTAACATATCAGCTCTTTTTTTTTTTTGTGTGAATCTCCTTTTTCCTTAGGTGTGAAATTCACTTTTCTCTTGGTTTCACCATATTCACAAACCTTTCTATTGTTACAATTTGTCCTTACATGCCTGTACTATTTCTTTATAATCTGATTCTTGCATTTTGTCTTTACAGTTTCATTCTTCTTTGTATCTCAGATCATTAAGACACTTCTGGTACAGCTGCACTCATCTCTTACAATCTTTCCTGTTTTCTTCTGCTCTGGGATTATTTGCTCTATATTGCTTAATTACCTTGGTACCTGCTAGATGAAGTTCCTCAGGTCCCTCCTCTGACATTCCCTTTACCTTCTTCTCCTGGTCTTCAGTAGGGGCCTGTCATGATGCAGTCCTTGGTTTTCCTCTTCACTCCTTCACCCCGCAAGTATTTAGCATTAGTGCTAAAATTTGCCTCTAGCCTCCTACCAGATCACAAAACAAGGACAACCATTCTTAAAACAGGTGAACATTGTTCACGTCCCAATACCATTAAAAAAGCAAACCTTGCTCTTCTCAGATTGGGCAGCTGAAGAGTTGGTAATGGCCATCTTGTCCCACTTATAAGGAATGTGATGTTCTTGCCTGCCCATTAATCGTCCCTATGGCTGTAATGTTTCCTTCTTTCTTTTTCAGGTACCTCTCTTGCCCCTCCTTCCTGTTGTGAGTATTTTTGTGAATGTTTACCTCATGATGCAGCTAGACCGAGGCACATGGATACGGTTTGCAATATGGATGATCATAGGTGAGTTTGAGAGAGTAAAAAATGCTATGTTCAAAGTTACTGGGTTTTGTTAACCATAAATTTATTGTAGCATTCCAGGGAGGGATTCTGCACTCTCATCATCCTTGGGCATCCTCGGTGACTTTTCTGAAGCCATTTAGGCAGTGTGTCTCAAGCCTTGTTTTAAATTCAAGGGCCATGAAGCCTTTGCGAGGAGAAAACAACAACCCCTGAACCATCTTATGGGTCTTGTCACCCGCAAGAAACCATGCAACATTTCTTGTTGGCTGGCTGTCCAGGTGGTGAGGCTTCTGCTTCTGGAGCTGAAGGAGCTGAGCTGCATCCCAAGGTGCCCCAAATAGCCACGTGGAAAGACTGGATTGCCTGGAATACCCAGGGAATTTGTTATGATGAAAACAAATAAGATTAGCATCAGTTGTGGATGTATTTTACTGAGATGGAGGCTGTAGGCACACAAATGGAGAGAGAAAGCTCTTTGCTGAATGGGCTGGTGCCTGGGTTAATGGCTTTTTTCTGAGGAAGGTAGTGACTGTCCGCTAGAAGCGAGCTATCAGGATGGCTGCACTTCTCCTGGTGTAACCTGGAGTGTGGGTGTCTGTGGGTGTTACTGGTGGTTTCCATTTCCTTACAGAGCTAACAGTGTGTTCTCCCCTTGGCTTCTGCAGGCTTTATCATCTACTTTACCTATGGAATATGGCACAGCGTAGAAGCCACCTACACGGCCTCAGCAGATGCAGAGCGAAACACAGAGGCTGGTTCAGACAGCTGTAAATGATAGCATGTTTGGCTTATGGGCAACTGGGGAATGGCTGATGTGACAGCAGCTTTGTGGTGGGGATCCTGAACCAGGCTGCATCTGGTTAGTCAGTAATGCACGAATAAGGAAGCATAATGCGGGACTCCCCAGCCCTGGTGGTACAGCTTGTAATTTGCCTAGTAGCACAGTTAAAAGGGATCACAAGGAAAAAAAGCCACACCACTGGCATGCTCCCGGTGACACTGTCAGCTAATCTGGAGCTAAGCACTTCCCTTCTTCCCTCTCCTGTTTTCTGTGTCCAGCGTGTAGAAAGAAAACTGCTTCTGTGTGCCAGTTACCCTTAAATGCTGCTAGGAAACCAGGCCTCACAAAGGTCTTTCTTTCAGTAGCCCTGCAAATTACCTCCCCACAGATACTCTCTCTACCTGATTATACATGGAACAGATTTTGCAGTGCTACTGTCAGGCTTAGTCCAGATCCATCCTTCACCCGATGTGAGCTGTACCCTTAAAAAAAGACAGCAAAGCACTAGCTTTCACCTGCTTAAGGAAGCATCTGCAAGACCCGCATTCTTAGTTTGTTGTGTTTTTAACTACGTACTCATATGCTTTAAAGTGCAATGCTGCTGTGAAACATTGGGAGGGTTTGTGGTAGCTGCGTGTCGGGTGCATGGTCGTTTGCCAGTGTGCAGGTAATGTCAGCAGATGCTTCTGCTGACTGTGTGCTCAGCAGAGGGATTACCAGGTCTAGCCATAAAACTCTTTGGTACAAGAGCTTGAAAGCATGGGTGTCTCCAAAGAGCCATCCTACCTCTTCACCTCAGAAATCACCAGAGGTGTCTGCAGTGGCGGGGTGGCTAGCAGAAGTGAGCACAGCTCTGACAAGTGGGGCCCTATTTTCCTCTCCCCATGTCAGTTTTGAGTGCTGAACGTGTGGCATTAGCAAAGGATTTGGCTGTGAGACTTTGGTTTGGCATCAGCAGGTGGAGCTTGTTTTTCTGCCCCAGGAAGGGGAAGTAAAGGAAGGTCCTCAAGGGCTTGAACTTCATCCATGAGTGGTGCCTGGCATCTGTCCAGGAGAGGGCTATGAGGTTGTGCCGGGGCTCCTCAGTCACCATAGAGTGTACAGCCCAGAAAACACTGCTAAGCTCTAGGGTCTAACTTGCTGAGAGGAGCTTTCCCTTTGAGGCTAGAGGTCTTCTCCAGAGCCTGGCTCTTGTCAAAGTTGAGAAATTTTGAGTTGAGACCAAGGTCTGTGTTTGACTGGCAATGCCTTGGTTTTGTGTAAAATGAAAATGATTTTTAATTCTAATAGCGTTCCCCAGGCAAATTTAGTACCCTGAAAAAGGCTTGTTAAAGCATCACGAAGTCCGCCATGCCCATGTAATGCCACTGACTTAAATTCATGCTTCAGCTTGTACTGAAAAACACTCATAGAATCACAGTGTTTTGGGTCAGAAGGGACCTTTGAAGATCATCTAGTCCAGCTTCCCTGCCATAGGCAGGGGCATTTTTTACTAGATTTAGGTTGTGACAGATCCCCACGTTTTGGGTCAGAAGGGACCTTTGAAGATCATCTAGTCCAGCTTCCCTGCCATAGGCAGGGACATTTTTTACTAGATTAAGTTGCTGAAAGTCCCATCCAGTCTGGCCTAGAACACTTCAGAGATGGCGCGTACCAAATAGATACTGCAGAAATCCCTTCTGCCAAGCTGAGTGGATGCTGCCCTAGGTGCCCTCCACACTACTGCCTCTGACCGTTGGACAATCTTTATTCTGTCAGCATGGCTCTCGCTGACAACTGGACACACTCCTGTCCCTGTCACTCGGAGAACCGAAGAACAGACCCCCTACATGTATTGACCAGGCATGTGATGCAGCAGAAAGCAGAGCCAGACCATCATCTCCCAAGTTACACGGCCAGACTGTGGACCATTTGTCTTGTGTTTCCAAGAGAGACTTCATGCCCTTCCTGACCACTGAGAAGTTTCAATCTTGGCCTCCTTCTGGGACACTCATCTAGCCAGAGTTGAAATTGGAGGGAGTGAAGGCAATGTGTACATTGTCTCTTGGTTTCACTTCAGGGTGTGTTTTGAGAGCAGTTCCCGCCACAAAATGAAGTCAGGGACTGCTTCAGTTGCTGGGTCTTGGCCATCTGCCAAGCCATTGCTGCTCGTGCTCATACAAGGTCTTACTCAAGCAGGCAGAGAAGAATGTTGCAATCAAAAGCCACTAGGTTGAGGTCTGTTTTGTTTAAACACGGGCAAGATCTACACACTCCACAGCCTCCCAAAAAGCACTGAAGATATGGTGGGAAGGGGAGAAGATGTAAACTCAGAGGGGAGCAAAGTTTCCTGTTGTTCCAAAAATGTTTTTTTCCCTGCCTGGGGTACCAACTTCTGAGCAACTAAGATATGCAATGATGACCATCTTTGGGTGAATTCTGACTGGAAGTGTGTCTCCAAAGAAAGTTATTTAAAAATATGCAGATTGCTGTATATATTTTTTTTTTGTAAATTTTGTAAATTTATTTTTGTTGTCTACTTAGGGTTCTGTTCTAGTATTTATATTTTATAATTTCATTTCAGCTTTTGTGACATATAATAGCAGCATGTAGAAGAAATGAAAAGTCTTGATGGGCATCATTTTTCCTCAGCTTCTCTGGGAAGGTTCTTAGGAAAACCTTTTTGTTTCACTGGATTTGGTATTTAAATGTACCATTACCTGGACCAGCCCCAGAGCCACCCACTGCAAATGTGCTAGTGGAGGTGACGAGCCTTAGCCCCATCTCCCACTCCAACCCATCAGTTCCATAGTGCCAGATGGTCCTGTCTCTCTTGCTTTTTGTTGCTGCCCACCAGATATCATGAGGTGGAGGGAGCCTGCAACCCTGTGCAGTGGAAGGGGAGCTTAGGTGTCTCCCTGGCTTTCTGTCTGCCTGCTTCTCTCATGTCCAGCTGGACCTGGGGGCCTCTTGGCATGACTTGACCTGCAGAGCAGACCAGTGGGGAGGTGATGAGTTTGACATAGCTGTGTACTTCTGTCCCATCCCCTCCTGGCTGCAGCCATCCCTTGCCTGTGCATCTTGTAAGCTGAAAGGCAAAATTTGACTGCCTCTTCATAGGACAATGTCAAGGACTTTGCTGAATGGGTGGGTTTTTTTATTTTATTTTTTTAACCATCTCCTCTGCCTCCCTGCTGATGTTTGTGTATAACGTAGCTAAAGCCAGGTATCTTGGAAGACAGGTGACTGCTGCTATAACTTTGCTGTTGTGGACAACATGCCTTCATTCATTGGAGCTTTTTTCTTCTTTTTCTAAATAGTTCAGTTCTTATTTTATGACAAGGTTATTTTGTACAGATGCAGAGCATTTTGGTGTATGAAGAGATGGGAATAGAGAAGCGATACCTTTGCTTAGTGCGAGAACAGATCATTTTCTGCCAAAGCTGACAAACATAGTAAAAATGAACAGCCTGATCTTTCAGGCAGACTCTGGCCAGAAGGACTGACCTTGCTTCATCATATTTGGTTGCTCCCAGTGTGCTTGCTTGAGAGGAGCCCTCCAAGGAAGCCGTTGGAAGGGTCCTGCTAACTTCCAATGCATGGTGGGTGGAGGAGGGCGGCACCGAGGCTGCAGTTTGCAGTTATGTAGCAAATTCGGATACATAGCTAGCCAGCCTTCCTCGATCAAAATTTGCTATCAAAACAGCTTCCCCCCCCACCCCCCCAAAAAAAGTAATTGTATTGTGCAAAAATGACTAGCTTTTGCTTATTTGTTCACAACTGTCATTCTTTAGTCACTGAAAATCGTGACTGGGTTTTGGCTTTGTTTCACGCTTTTCCCATCCCTTGGGGTGGAGTTTGCTGCTGGTTCGGGCCTGTGCAGGTCGTTGGGCAGCTCTGCAGCATGAGGGATGTGGGGCTGCTCACCAGCCTTGTCTGGGCATTGTGGCAGCTGGGGTGTGCTGCCGGTTTGGAGCTGTTCAGAGCCTTTGTGCTT
Source organism: Buceros rhinoceros silvestris (assembly GCF_000710305.1). Classification (NCBI taxonomy): domain Eukaryota; kingdom Metazoa; phylum Chordata; class Aves; order Bucerotiformes; family Bucerotidae; genus Buceros; species Buceros rhinoceros. The sequence goes on from NW_010397103.1 coordinate 22,079, forward strand.
GGTCACAGCAGGGGAGAGGGGGCTGCGGGGGACTGTGCTGGTGGACATGCTGCTGGTGCTGCTGCCATGTGTTGCTGTTTATTAGCAAGGTTTTAGAAGGGTAGAGGTCTAGCTGGCAGTGCTTGCCACGGACACTCACCCTTCATCCATCCCAAATGATAACAAACTCCTATTCACCACTACCTGCTGCCTCAGAGACCAGCAAGCAGTGTGATAGGGTATTATGTTAGTGTTTGTAAAATCCAATTCTTTAATTATTGCATTTTATGTGCAATCTAATCTAATGCAATCCACTAATGAATTGCAGTGGGATTTCTTAAGTTACTACACACACACACACCCCCCCGCCCCAAGAAAGGCATGTGCAAGTGAGCATTGTTGTCATCTGCCCAGATGAATGCAGGGCACACACAGGTCTGGCAGGATGGAGGGGCTTGCTTTGAAGGGCAGGAGCAGCGCTGGTTTTCATGGAGCACACTCCGCTGCAGTCCTTCCTCTACATTCCTCTCAACACCTTCTGCTTTCAAAGGAGGCCTCTTCCCTCTGGCAGGAAAAGCATCTCATTCTAAACCCTTGGATAATCCTGTGACATCCGCCGGGCCTGACTTTATGGACAGGTTCTGTTTCTTCCTTCCCCTCACCAAAAAAAAATGGCACTTGTCAAGGCTAAATCTGTACGTACTCCGTGAACCAGCGCTCGCTGCCCCCACAACCACCTGCCCCTTCTGCGGGGCTCGCCAGGGTCCCAAAGGCGAGCTGAAGGCAGAGCTGCCTCGCTGATGCCATCAGTTGCTCTGCCAGCTGCTGTTCACCTTGTGGTATATCGTTCATTTCCCACTCCAGCAGTGATACCTCCCCAGGCTGCCTTACGCTCTATGTTCCAGTTGCAGTTGGGGTCCCATGGGGTGTCTGACACCCAACTGGAAACCAGATGATCCAGCAACATCTCTGTTAGCAAAAGCCAGACCTCGACTTTTCTCAGGGTATTTGCTTCTGGCTCATGCTCCGAGGTGCCAGGCTTATCTGCGACCTGGCAGGCTGCAGCCAGCAAGACACGCTTCTCCCTCTCGATGCCACGTGGGACAGTAGTTTCGGCAGAGTGACTGGTGTTTTGGGGGACAACAGCAGGAAGCAAAGGGTTCCTTTGCAGCACTTTGTGCCTTCCAGCTATGCTGAGTGCAAGGAGCAGGAGGAGCCGCTGGCAGCCTGGAGGCAGTGAGCTAGGAAACCTAGAGCGAGTTTGGGTCACGTCAGTAAAGGGATTTTTACTGACCGAAGCCATGGAAGAGTGTGTATATTTTTATTTTTTAGTTACTAAGCAAAATGTAAATACTGTTCTGTTGTCTGTTTGATGGTCTATTTTCCTAATGATTTCTCAGAATTTCTTACGGGCGTGATAAATAGTTTTAATGCTTGTTCTGCAAACAAATCTGTTTTTTATCTTTTTTATAATTGTTTTGGTCTTTGGTTTGGTTTGATTTTTTGGGGCTTGTTTTTTTACCGAGTTCATGTAGCGATTAAAGCCTTAAGGTTTCAAATGTGAACCTTGCCTCCAGAGCACAGCGCGAGTGTGCAGCTACTTTTTATCCTGGTGACACTGTAGATACTTCTCCTCTGAGTGATGCGTTTCGAATTTGGCAGTTCACATGTAATTACGTGGTACAGCATTCAAACATTTTTCTTGATTTCCAAATAAATTATGCCTACTGTTTACTCTCATTTGCAAGCCTGCCTCTGTTTCCCAGCTTCTTTCAACATCTGGCTGTCCCAGTCTGTGCAGGAGACTTGGTCTGGGAGCTGCTTGTGTTAATTCTACCGCATCTTTTGGGTTGGCTGAGATCAGGGGGCAGTCCGCAATTTGGGGAATTTGCGTGGGCTGGGGTCTGCACTCAGTGCTGAGAGCTACTTGCTGCTGACATTGAGGTGAGTCTCTTTCTGTCTGGTAGTACCGGGCGGGACTTCATGAACCTGCAGTTAGCTTAAAATTTACCCAGGTGGTGTAAAACTTCCTGGCACTGCAAGATTTGATTGTCTCCGGAAGTTAGGACTGTGTAATGAATGAGGAGTTCTGCTGGTGGGGTGTTCCAGGATAGGGCCCGCAGGACAACACAGAGACCACCAGGCAGGAGGAGTCTTGTCTGCCCCCTGCCACTCCCTGCAGCACTTGCATCCTACTTGTGTGTCCTGCGATAAATGAGGCAGTGGCCCCGTGACTACTGGTTTCCTTCTCCTCTCAGTTCTGGTTAATCCCACAGCTTTGTCTGTGCTAAGTAACCAAGGGGCCTGGTGGGACATCTTTCACAAGGTCGTTATCAGGCACATTCCTGAGGTAGGATGTGCCCTGACCCCTTTTTAATCCTTCTGGCAAAGCTTAAGGAACTGGGTGTCCTCAGTGGGATGGTGAGGCGAGGGCAGAGAGAGTTGAAATGTGGGTGACCGTCACGTTACAGTTTCATTGTTTGCTGCTGTGTCTGAACCACCAGCAGAAATGTTCGCCTTGCTGCGTGCTGAAGCGTGACACCTTAATGAAAACATTGCCAGCCACGATCCCTGGTCTCCCAGGAGCCCCAGCCACATGGGAAGTCCCCTTAGGAAATGAATCCATGGAATTTTTATCTAATTTTTAGCATGTGAACCACAGTCAGGTAACCCAACCATCCACCCCCGCAGCCAGGAGGCTCAGTGGCTGTCTGGCCTTGGTCTTTATTGTGATGGGGTAACCCTTCAGTGAGGTTTTGCTTTGTTTTCCATTTATTCTGGTTTCCGTGTGCACAGACATACAGAAAACACTGCAGGACACACTGGTTTGTATGCGTCAGCCCATATGTGCGCTGGCGCGTGTATTTATTATCAGGAATATATTACACTTATCTGTACATCATAACTGAAATAATACAAACTCCTCCTGTAATCATTAGCCACATGGTAAATGGGACCACAGAACTCCTGCTGCGTGGGGAACTGTACAGAGGCTCTGCAGCGTGTCCATGGGACACAACCACCATCAGTGCAGAGACGTAAAATACCTGATTTTGCACTTGATAGTTTTTCCTTTCCTCCCCCCTCGCCTGCCACCACTGCTGCTGCGCATCTACCGAGTTAGCCCTCTGCGCCAGCAGCTGCAGGAGGTGCCATCCCAAGGGGGCCAAGTGGCACTTCCCTGCAGAAAAAACGGAGCTTTTCTCCAGCTCTCCGGGTCCCCCGCCTGCTGCCGGCTCTCCTGCAGCCCCACGGCTGTTACTCACACCTGGTGCTGGTCCCAGAGCCCCTCCAGAGCAGCCGTAGGCTGGTTTTATTGCCGCTGCAGCCTTCTGCATTGAATAAAGATTAACCAAATCAAATGGCTTCTTTTTAAAGACGGGGGCAATAAATCCCTTTCCTGCTTAGCGCTGGCTGCGTTCCCTCTCCTGCCAAAGGCCACCCTACCCTGCCAAATCGGAAGTCCCTGCAGTGGCCCTGGTGTTTGAGAAGTCTCCAGGCATCCAAAAGCAGAAGCTTCCCCTTCTTTGCCCTTGTGCAGGGACAGCCAGGAGCAAGGACTGGCGATGTGGCCTTCACACCACTGGGAATGCCAAGCTCACCTTGCACTGTTGCAGCTCCCTGGTGAAAGCAGTTGGTCACTGGCTTGGCCAGGCACTCGGGGTTCTTTGTCACCCAGGAACATCTGCCCCACGCAGGGGCTGCTCCCTTCTCTGCACTGCCCAAGCACCTAGGCTTTTGTTTCATATCTGCTCTGGCACACAGAGGCAAGGAGGGACTGGACAGAGGAAGAGCAGGAAAAAGGAGTAACCTTTTTTGGGAAAAGAGTTCATGTTTCCAGACTTGCACCAGAAGGAACCGTCCCTCACATCCTCACAGGGATGGGTTGCTGGGTATCTTCTGGTCACGCAAAACTTCCTGCAGCTTTGCTAGCAATGGAGCAGGCCCCAGAGGCCGTGCCAAGGAAGAATCCAGTGAGAGGCAGGATTGGGAGGCAAAAATTAGATGGGAAAGGGATTGACAACGATACCTAATGATGGTGGAGCTGGGATAAGTTCCAGTTTTCCCACCATAAAAGCCCCACTCCCAATTCACTGCTGGAAGCATCTCTTGCATCTGAATTTAAACCAACAAAGTGATAAGGAAAGCACCAGAAATAGAGGGAAAGATTAAATAAATTAAAAAATGAACAGGCTCAGCCAGCTGTCCCAGGCCAATAACATGCTCCCTTGTGATCAGCATGGAAAAATTTAGATTAGCATCATGGTAACATCTCTGGTTGTATCATCTCACCCGCTTTTAAAAAGGTTAGAAAAGAAGACCCTGGAAACTGCTGAGAAGCCAGCTGCTGACTGATCTGGTGGCCTTCTGCAATGGTCTGACTGCATTGGTGGATGAAGGATGAGCAACTGATATCATCCACCTGGACTTCTGTCCCACACTACATCCTTGTCACTAAACGGGGGAGATACAGGTTTGATGGATGGGCGTTAGATATGGTATTGGCTGAATGGCCACATCCAAAAAGCTGAAGTCAACAGCTCAATGTCCAGATGGAGATCAGTAAAAAGTGGTGTCCTTCAAGGGTCCATATTGGGACTGATACTGTTTAATATCTTCATCAATGACATAGTGGGATTGAGTGCACCCTTGCCGAATTTGCAGATGACAGCAAGCTGAGTGGTGCAGTTGACACGCTTGATGGACGGGATGTCATCCAGAGGGACCTGGACAGGCTTAAAGAGTGGGTTGATGTGAACTTCATGAGGCTCAAGGTCAAGTTCAAGGTCCTGCACCTGGATCAGGTCTATCCCTGGTATCAATACAGGCTGGGGAATGACAGCAAGCTGAGTGGTGCAGTTGACACGCTTGATGGACGGGATGTCATCCAGAGGGACCTGGACAGGCTTAAAGAGTGGGTTGATGTGAACTTCATGAGGCTCAAGGTCAAGTTCAAGGTCCTGCACCTGGATCAGGTCTATCCCTGGTATCAATACAGGCTGGGGAATGATGTGACTGAGAGCAAACCTGGAGAGAAGGACTTGGGGGACTGCTGGTTGGAAAGCTGGACATAAGCCAGCAATGCACACTTACAGCCCAGAAAACCATCGTATCCTGGGCTGCATCAAGAGAAGTGTGGCCAGCAGGTTGAGGGAGGTGATTCTGCTACTCTACCCTGGTCTTGTGAGACCTCACTTAGAGTACTGCATCCACCTCTGGGGTCTCCAGTAGAAGAAGGACATGGAGCTGTTGGAGAGGGTCCAGAGGAGGGCCACAGAAATGATCAGAGTGCTGGAGCACCTCTGCTATGGAGAAAGGCTGAGAGAGTTGGACTTGTTCAGCCTGGAGAAGGGAAGCCTCCGGGAAAGACCTTACACAGCCTTTCAGTTGTGAAAGAGGGCCTGTAAGGCAGATGGGGACAGTGTTTTTAGCAGGGCCTCTAGTGGCAGAAAAAGGGCAATGTTTTTAAACCAAAAGAGTGGAGATTTAGATCGGACGTGAGAAAGAAATTCTTTACTGTAGGGGTGGTGAGACACTGGAACATGTTGCCCACAGAAGCTGTGGATGGCCCCTCCCTGGAAGTGTTCAGGGCCAGGTTGGATGGGGCTTTGAGCAACCTAATTTAGAGGAAGCTGGCCTTGCCCTTGGCAGTGGAAGGTGGAACAATATGATCTTTAAAAGTCCTTTATAACCCAAATCATCCTATGATCCTATGATCTCATTGTATCAGAATTGTACTGGCAGAATGAAACATGACATCACAGTAGATATGGCAGATATCTGTGCATATAGCAAGCATGAAAGTGATTAAAATTGTACTTGGCAAGAAGGGGCTTTGTGTGCATGTGTGTGCTAGCTATCTACCTTACCCTCAGGTTGTACTTGCTGGACACACTAAAATCTAGTAATGCATTTCAACAGTCGTTAGTTGGTGTAGCATGGTCTATTCTAACAAGATGCTGTTTCACAGTATCATGCAAAAGCTGCTACAAAAATAAATTTCTCTAAAAAGGAGAAAAAAAATCACCTTTTTTCACGCTGTGGAACAGGCCACAAGCGCTTTGATGGTGATTGGAGCTGTATCTAAGCTGCAATCTGTGAATCCCGAGTACTTCCCAGGAAAGATGAAGCACAGCTCCCATCCAAGCAGAACGGATGTGCAATCCCAGCTCTGCTCATGCACGGTGTGCTGGTGCCACCACACACCCGGGTAGGGGAGTTGCCCTCCCTGCAGCGCTCCCCCACCTCAGGGATTTGCTGCATGTACCATCTCCCACTTACTCTCCTCCATCATCTCAGAGCAGCCTGTTCCCCACCCCCCCCTCCAGCTTCTCCTCAGCCTTGCCACCCCTTTGGGTGGTGGTCACCCCAATCCTGGGTGATTTTTTTTGCTCTAGGCAAGGGAGATAAAGGTAGTTTAGCCACTTTTTTCCATGAATCCTAAAAGTGCTCTGTAACTTTGGGTAAGCTTTAGCAATGTGAAATAATATATATATGTGGAAGGAAATAAATTCTAACCTCTTGCGCCCATGTCGTCAGCTGTGTTCTATTTGGTGTTTCAGATGGGAGGAGACTGAAGCCCTAGCAGGTGCCTGGTTTCTCATCCTGATACTGGAAACCTCTTGGCCAGCAAAGGGCAAGAACGAACAACGTATTTTCTCCTTCTGGCTTACACGACTTGAAATAAATCAAAATGCACAGGAACCTACAACCAGAGATTTTGACTGTATCCAAACCAAGACAAGGTAAACCAAGATAGATCTAACTAGGATTTAAAGACACTAAAATTGAAACATGTTAACCCGTAACCTCTATCAAAATTGCTAAAACCCTCAGGTTTCTCATTTCTAGCCTATCTCCACTTACAATATTGATGCTAAGAGTTAAAAAGCAGTGAATGGTGTGTGTATCTTATCTGGTGTTAATACAAAGGTAATGGTTTCGAAGGCAGTACTGTCTCAGAATCTCAAAGTCGCTGGTGTTCATGTTAACATAGAGTACCACTTGGTGGTCATTTGGAAGGCGCTTCTACGTCTGTGTAACTTTCTTCTAGGTTGGGTATAAATATTCCTGGGAGGCTAAACAGAAATGCATTTTGTTTAGATACAAGTCTTAGGCACGAGTTAGAAAACTGCTGACTGTAATGAAAATATATCAGCACTTGGTAGTATCCAATAATATAAAAAATGCAATTCAGAACATCTTCAACTACATATCTGTGTGTGTGTGCATCTATATATAGGTATAAAGGTACAATACATACATGTTATAAACACAGACACATATACAGAACTATTCACACCTTGAACTGTATTTGTAACTAACCTGAAATACTGCAGCAAAAGTTCATTCTGATGAACCATTAATATAGTATTTTCCAACTTTTGGCTCTAACCATAGTTAACACATCAAACTAAATGTTTTGCTATCCTAACTTTCTGCTCTCCTAGTTTTTTGCTATCTTTTTTGCTACTCTAATCAGCATGTCAGAACCAAGAGCTCCTATACGGGAACTATAAGAGTACCCTGCCTACTATAAAGACATGCAGCTACCAAACATGCTTGCAGCCACGAGCCCTGGGTGCCTATTGGTGTAATACTTGCTTGGATGGTAACATTTAGCAGGTTGGAAACGCATGAAAGGCAGGGGAGTTTTGGCACGCAGGTGCTGAATCACTGCCGCAAGGTTCTGACTTTTGCTGGAGAGGAGTTCCCTGATGAGCAGCGATAGAAAGAAGTGGATGATGTGGACTGGAGTTTCACTGGGCTTGCAGCATCTTCCTCCTGCAGCTTCCAGAGGAGCTCTTCATTAGTCTTGCTCAGCTTCTTCTTCTCCTCCATTTCTTTCTCAACATATTCTTGAAGATTAGCATTCTCCTCTGACAATTGCCTGGAGAGGAAAGGAGGACAACGTGTAAAGTGCACCAGCATGAAGACGGTGGCACTAACCATGGTAGCAGGGCCATGCAGGGCTCCCAACACCTCCGTCTATCCCATCCCAACCACCTGCCCCTAGGGCTGCAACTGAGCTGCCCCAGCTAGGGCACAGATGTCCCCAGGTCTCTTCACTGCCAGGCAAGAAAGGCATCTCACAAGTCAAAGTGGCCTCCAGTGTCTGACTCCACCTCCAGATGTGCCTGTATCTTTACTCTACACCTCCTTGAGACAGCTCAACTGCCAAAGCTTAGATGGGATGAGCCTCAGCCTTCCTCCATGGCCATGTGCACCTGTCAGCATCATGCACAGCATGCAGAGATGCCAAGGGCTTTGTGTATTGACCACATACTCCAGACACTTTAGAAATGGCCGTTTTCCCATACAGGCAACAGAGCAAAAACTGGAAATGCCTAAAGGAAAAAATTAGTGTATTTGTTTATTTGTATATTTGAAAGTAGCAAAAATGCAAGGCTGCCGCACACTGCAAGAACAGGATTCTCCACTCGTGGATGGAGTGGGGGTAGAGGGTCACTGGAGATTTAGGCTGGGATAAAGTGTGGGTGGGCACTTACCCTTCTCCAGCAGTGGCCTCCCCTGGGAGAGCATGGGTTTGTGAGCAGTGTGGGAGCTGAAGAGAGCCCCATTGGTCCCCATGGTAGTCAACCAGGACTGCAGAGCACACTGGCTCCATGCCAGTCCCACGTTCATGCTCAGCCTTGGCCACACACCTGGACAGGACTTCAAAGCTGGCCCCAGATACTTAGCTTGGGGACATAGGTAGGCACAGTGGTTTCAGACATCCTCTTCTCATCAGTGTTTTCTTGTGTCTGAGTTGATTTTGGACCCCTGAGACCTAGCATGCAATGAAGCCAATTTGGGCGTTATCATCCCCGATTCAGCACATGGAGGAAGCAGGTGCCCAGCATGTGATTGTGGCTGTCTTGGCACAACCTGTTCACTGGCACAGCAGTTTCTACCTGGGAATATGCCTATAAACCTCTGCGGGGCCCAAACCACCCCCAGACAGAGCCCAGAGCCCTGGGTCAGCGAGCACTTGGCACTCCTTGAACATGCAACCCCTTGGCCAGCGTTTGTGTTTCTGCACCAAGAAGACAAGGGTCTTCAGAGATAAACCCAGCATGGCCTACTCCAGCAATGGCACCCCCGCAGATAACCAATAAGCAACACAAACTGTAGGTAGGCTCCTTAAAACTTGCCTCGTTGTACCATCAAAAATCTCTGAGAAAATGGGATTGGCACTTCCGATTTTGTTTAAAAAGCATTTTTAGAGAATTCCTGCTTTTTTAGCCTCAGTTCCTACAAAAATGGAGCTCAGTTGATCAAGAATATGTCTGTTCTCCCACTCCCTGAAAGTTTTGAACCATGAAGCAGTGGCTAGCAGAGTTGAAGGATTAAAAGACACAAGTTGGCAGAAGTTTTCAGAAAGTCTGGTAGAGGAGAAAAATCCTATTCATGATCCCGTTGGAGAACCACCTGCGGCATGATGTCATGGACTAAAAGGCATGAGAAAGTCCACATTGGAACTCACCCTGAAGAAGTATCTCAATAGGAAACCTTTTGTTATACAAGGAATTACTTTTATTTTTGAAATGTCTTAACAAGACAGGCCGTAAAAGTTACACACAAAGCCATACTACATCCTTTTCCAGCCAGCACTCACTGAAGAAAAAAAAAAGGACATGCCTTCCCTGTCTTTGTGTGATTCCTAGATATGACTGGCTGGTAAAGCTCATCTGGGTATTAGGAACAGGCTGGTCACACCAGCACAGTCCTCAGAGCACGAAGAAGGGCTCAGCGCCTTCCCCTGCTAAAGGCACTGCTCGGACGAGAGGCAAGCACAACCCAAAGCCCATTGGCACTTATCAGCCTCCTTCACATTTCAGGCTTAATGCTGCTTGCTAAAGGTATGGTAGGATGTGTGGTATCCGTGATGTCTGCCGGAGTCACTCACATTATAGACTTTGCGGCTCTAACGCACACTGCAATTTGCTGGCAGAGTCAGGGTGCAAGTTACGCATATGACCTGCAGGTAAGTAGGGAGAGGTCTGAGCAGAAAAGAAACCTTGCAGCCAAATGCCTGTGAACACACCGTGCTGCATGTGGACGTGTCCTCCAGAGAGCCCTGGCATGCGGATGGAGAAAGGAGCTGCTGCTTCTTGTGCTGCTTGTTTTAGCCTTGTGCACATCGTGCTGGGAATTTACACTGTCACCTGATGTGACATAACTGGACACAGGCAGAGCCGATTTACCCCAGCCTCAAGGAGACAGGGAGCCTGCACAGCCAGCAGTGCACCGACATCCTTCAGCAAAGCCTTTGCCTTCAGCTCAGCCTACCTGTGTCTGCCTCTGCTGCACTACAGGCAGCTGGACAGATGCAGCATCACGGCTTATAAAAGATACAGATGCCCATTCATCCCCTCTTCATCACTCAGGCAGAAGGAAGAGAAGCAATGTAAAAGCAAATGTCTTCTATGTAAGTTGGTATCTTGAGATGTATGTTCCACTTTCAGATCTAACCCATCTAGGGAACCCTTCATCCCCAGCACTGCAGACTTATGGTCAGATGTGTCCCTTTGCCAGCCTCCCGACAATTTAAGTAGCTGTAACAAATCACTCTGGCTGGTAAAGCTCATCTTGATGTGGTTTTGTGGCTGTTTTGTGGCTGTTTTGTGGCTGTTAACCACATTAACCGCAGGGGCACAATGACATGTTAGGATGCAGGGGAAGGTGCTTGAGTCGTGCTCTTGACTCACATTAAAGTCTGTCCCAAAAGACCCAGGAGTCAATAGGTGCTTTGGCTATGACAGAGACCAGACACCTTCCTGGTCATTTTAATCCCTGGAGTGCTGGAAACTACTGTTCTTCAAACATCCCAGTCCAAAGGACCAAAAACATGCTGGCTGATTTGGAGGGAGAATCCACAATGTTGGGAAATCAGAGGATTTATTCAAGTGCTTGGGGAAGTCCCAGCAGAGGTTCTGTGGAGCTCCTGTGTACAAAGCTGGTGCATGATCTACCTGCAGAGGTGTTGTCCCACATGTTATACCTGCCCTTGGTTATGATTAGAAATATCTCTGTGGTGCACCCCTCAGCCCCGTGATACCTCTGGGACCCACTTCCTGGCCATGCTGCAAAGGCTGGCTTTGCTCTGGCTCCCCTCCCTCCTCTTGCTGCTGCTGGACTGTCACAGCTGCGCAGGCACCCAAACTGCACATCAGCAGAAATAGCTGATCCTCGCTGTTCCCTCGCCAGCAATGGCAGCTCCCTGAGCTCACTCATGCTGCACTGCCAGGCAGTGCCAGTACAACAGAAATGAGCAGTCAGAGAGGCTACTGCTGCCAGGAAAACATGTTTTAATAACTCTGGCTTCAGAGCCCTGGCTGGCACTGTCCCATAGCTGTGCCCAAACTGTTACTGTTGAAAATGACTGTCCTCTAAGCTGACTTTTCATGCTGACTTAAAATTCAGACTTTCTCCCAAAATACGTTTTTCAAAAACAGCACCTACATAGTTACAGGCAAGAAAGGAAGCGCTGCAGCCTGACGCTGGCAGGGAGTGGAGGGAGCTATTTGCCCAGCCAGAGACAGGTAGCTGCAATGCAGAGATGACAAGCACTGAACCAGGCACCCTGGCTCTGTCACAGGCCTGGAGTGAGACTGCCACTTTCAGACCACAATTCATCCCAGCCCAGAAGCAGGTGTCTCAAACCAGCCTGGTGAACCAGGCTTAAAAATTCCTGGGTTTCCTTCCCAAGCACAGAAAGGCTGTAGACACCCACCTCTGACAGTGATGTGTATGTTACAGGTATTTAAAAATAGGTGAGAAGTAACACAGTCCTCACCCCAACCTGAGTGTTAGTACAAGCAATTCTGCCTTTTAAAAATATCTACATGTAGAAGAGAATTTTTAAAAGGTGAGCCATTAATAAAGGAGACACTAGGAAGACAAAACCTAAAATGAAATCAGAGATGAGATGCTGGAGCTTTAAAAAGTCAGCTAAAAATTATATTTCATTTTAGGATAATGGCATCATTTCTGTCAAAAATGACAGCTAGGCAGATGGTATGCTGGGATAAGCTCAGCTCTAGCATCTTCCCCTGGTACCCCTCCTGCCTGGCTCCAGCTGCGGTCTCTTGCCCTACAGCAGACTATAATCTCTCTGGAACAGGGACGGTACTATACCACCCAACCCAAGGAGCCTCGTCACCCCATCAAGTTGAGACAAGGGTGCAAGCAGACAGTGCAGATGAAAAAAACCACCAAAGGATAACCCTGGCTGGGTGACAGTGGCATCGTTAGGATGTCTCCTGGAATTGCCCATTTCCTGCCCTCATTACCCACTGGCTCAGGGTACTGACTCTGAGACCAGAAGCCATGGGTAACTTTGCTCTTGGCAGCATGTCCACATCATGGAAATACACAGACAGATATGTGGCCTTCCTTATGGTAAAGTAAGCAAACGCCAATATAAAAAGGATTTTTTAAAAACAGGTGGATTAGGGCACCAGGAAATATTTTTTTTCTGTTCTGAAATAAGGGTCAACCTTGGGCAGTTAAGAACTACAGTCTCTTTTCAAGCTCAGATAGATTACAAATATCAGCACATACCTTGTTATGGCAGTATTCTGCTCAATCCTGGCTCTGAGTTCTTCATTCTGCTGTTGCAGCATGGTGATTTTTTCTTTCAGTTTTAAATTTTTTTCAGCCTGCAGTGAAAGATGGTTTGTTAAATCTGAAGAAAGACAACATCTGATCCAAGACAATTTATTGTTTATCTTTATTTGTCCCTGGAGCAATTTCTAGAGGTGGTCATCTTAACTGCAGCTGAGACTCACACCACATCAAACTGGTGAACTAAGTGGGGTCATCAGCAGAGCACTGATCGGCAGCAGAGCTGAACTAGCCCTTACTTCTAACTCAGAAGGAGGGTGTTAGTCTTGTCCAGTGCAAATAAAACATCCTCCTCAGTGATGCCCCCACAAATTTCACCCCTTGGCAGCTAGTGTTCTTGGACAGGGAGCTGGTGGCACTTGGGGACCATGGGGATGCACATCATGGAAAGGGCACTGTGGTGAGTGGTCAGTCTAGTGATGAAGGAGGAGTGCAAGGTGGTATGACATGTATCAGCAAGTTCAACTACTCTCATCGGACATAAAAGTCTAGATGTCCAAACTCTAGAATTATGATTCCCCAGTTACAAGGAGGAAAGAGTTACGCACCAGCCTTAGGCTGCTGCTGCATTCACATGAGGTGGGTGCCCTTTGGATACACTTCTCACTGCTGACAGTGTTGGCTTAAATGACAGGCTTAAACTAGACATTTAAATTTAAGCGACAATTAAGTTAAATTAATCCTATTGCAAGCATAGGTTATCTTTTGCTCGGGGCAGTTCAAGGACAGAGTTTGAGGATGTCAATAGCAGTGTATTAAAGTATCAGTAAGATGTTTATGGGCAGGTACCACAGCCTCATATACCCTGTTTTTCCCAAGTTCTGAATCTGACATTCTTTGTCACCTTAGTTCTTGGTTTTCCAGCAGTTTGAATTTTACTGAATTCAACACTTTTGGAAGAAACCAAGATAACACAGGGTAATCTTATCTCTGTGTGAGCTTGGTTATTGAATTCACCAACCTTTTATAAACAACCAAAACATTGTGCCCTGGAGTTAGCATTAACTCACACTTTATGGTGGAGGCATCAGTTTCATGCAATGGTTTCCAGTCTATGCAGGTAACTGTAAAGGATACTCCTGATTCTCAGATGTTCTGGCCTATCCTAGTATATTTTGTTAGAGCAGAACAAGGATTTTGGCCTCATTTTGAAATGCTCTGAGACAGGAATCACCATCATGGGCACCCTCCCTCCTTCCTTAGTAGTTTTAATAAGTAGTATCTATGCCAGCACGAAGCATGGGGTAAGACCTGCGCATCTCCTTCCCTCCCCACTGCAACTCTCACCCTACACAATTCCTCTCCTGCCACCTTCATCACCAGCCTCCCTTTCAGCGGACAAGGAACCAAGCCTGCTCTTCTACTGGAAATGTCCTCCTGCTCCCTTATGAGGCATCTCGTCTTCCGGAGCTTTTGGAAATGTCTTGTAGATGTTCTGGCGCTTATGAAGGCAGGTCTTTAAACAGAAAGCAGTTGTGCCAGTACAGTAGAGCCAGTAGAGCCAGTGTTACTGTGATAAAGGGCGGAAGCAGGACTGTGTGCTTGAGTGTAGTTAATTAGCAAAAGCAGCTAAATGACCAGGAACTATGCAGGCTATTGTTTGGGATTTTTTTTCAGTATAACACTACATGTGTTATGTGCGTGTTTTCAGATGCTGGCTTAGCTCCAGGAGCAGTGTGCTGGAAGGCGCACAGTTAACAAGCCTCAGTTGTAAAGAGGCACTTTACATGCACTTACTCAAGCATCTGTTCAGCAAAGCAATCATCAGGGTTCTCAAATTTCTCTCTAAATGGAAACAAATCTTGCTGAATGTTGTGCTGAACCAGCTGTTCTGGCTCTCCAGCTGAGGTAGTGCCTCATCTTGTCACCACACTGGAAGTTTACTATCATTATAGGTTATGTCTTACCAAATGAATCCCCTTTCCAACAAAAAATGTAATTGATAGTGAACTGGAGAGTTCTTCATTTGGGACCCACAAGCAAAGGATGATAAAACAATGTAGGCTGCAGAAAAGCATTACTTTAGGGTTGGAGAGACCTTTTCTAGCGTAAGCCTTGCTAGGGACTGCTTGCTGAATATTGCTAATTCATACTCTTGGCTGGAAGCTCCCTAAATGCATGCACAAGCAGCAGCAAGGCAATGGCTCAATCTTTCTCCACTTGCCCTCTTCAACCCTAAATGATTACCTGACTCCTGTAGGGGTGTATGGTGCAGTCTAGTGTACAAAATGAAGCCCTGGACCACCACAAAGTTCCTCTTCCTCCATTCTTCCTACACCGCTCACCTCGCTGCCTAACATAACAGGCTGAGCAGGTATTGCATGAAAAAGCAATAAAGATCAATGGATGTGTAGGAGAAATAAGGGGTATCATGGGTGGGTGAAGGGACGCAAAAAGATCCCAGTTTCTGAGGAAACACATGAAACACGGTGTAGTAGAGGCAGCTGTGTAGGTTGACAATGGAAGGACACAATATACAAAGATTTACAAACCCCTTTGACTGTGTCTTGCCCCAACCTCACCACTTTTAAGTTCATCTGCTGTTACCAAACTTTAACTTCATTACCTCTGTAATGTCTTCTCTGGAGGAAAAATGACAACTCACCTGTTTTTCTAGCTCCATAATCATCTTCTCTTGTTGGTGAATCTGATGGTTCTTCATTTCCAGAACATGTTTCAAGCTCTTCAGATCTTTTTCTAAGTGCAGATATGGAGCTCGTGCAATCTAGGAAATACACCAGTGCTTTGGCTATCCGTCAGCCGTAAATGCATCTGCAGCCATTAGATAAAGTGTCCCCAAGCACCCAGTGGTTTAGGAGTCTCAGTGATGTGAAAACCACCTGGACCTCATCCTCAGCAGCCCATTTGAATCCTCTCCTAGACCATTCCTTTGGCTGGATAGCCAACAGTACCTTTCTTTTGACCAGCCTCATGGCTAGAAGGATGGGATGCCAGGTAATTCAGCAACCTCATTCCTCCACACAGCTTGAGAACTGCATGAGGTGCTTTATTATTTTGCAGGGATTTTGGCTTGGGAAAAGTACAAACATGAAACTGAGGAAACTGGACAAGGGGGCTGGAGGTGACAACTACAGTGTTACGTCTTGCCTGCACCACTGCATCATAGTGCCTGTTAACAAAGACCATAACTGGTGGGAAACTTCTTCCTCTGCTCAAGAACTTCAGATCTAGGGGATACTAGGGTTCAACTCATGAGCAAAAGATGTGCCCTGAATTACACGGGTGAAATACTGTTGCTGACTTAAGCTGTTTTGGATTGTTCCCACTGTAACTCACTCCAGTGAGCTGCCTGGTGATACTTGGCATTAACATCACTGTGACACAGCAGAATTTGTCCTTTCACATAAATTAAATACTGCGGCAGATGTGGAGAGGGGCTGATGCTCCCTGTTTCCCATGGCCAAGCCTGTTTCAAACATTTGTGCTTCTTTCCTAAGGAATTCTCTCACTTAAAAAAATCACTGAGCCCCCTGCTCACCCCACTATTTTCACGCTGTCCCCTCGATTGTGTTGATACAGTTTCCCATGGGGTTGTGCTGTGCACACACTGAAATGCTCCAAGTTAAAGAAAAGCTCTTTTTGGAGGGTCATTTCGGGGTTATTTCATTTCAGATAAATAATTGCAGGGCGTGTTTACTTACATACTGTAAATAAACAGCATATCCCAGATAGACAGCAGTTGAACAAATACTTCATAAGACAGAGCTGTCCCCTGCAAGTCCAGAAAAAAATGAAGGAATACAGAGGACGTCAAAGAAGTTGGCTCAGAAGGCACAAAAAAAAAGAAACCTAAATGCAAAAAGACAAAAAGTAAAGAGAAAGGGAGAAAGAAGGGAAAGAAGAATAGACAGCAGTAAGGACAGGGGAGATGGAGATCATGAAATATTTTGGAATAAGGTCTAGAAATGCTGGGTGAAAAAATAATAAAAAAAAAAGAAGTAAAAAGAAGAAATTATGGACCTAGGCTAAGATTTCTGACTCCTCCTCAGAGCTCAAGATTTGGGGTCTCACTTGGGACCTGCCGCTCAGTCCCTGGGGTAAGGAGAATCCCATTGCTATCCACTGAACCGTGTGATGTGACTCTTACTTAGAAATGTGTATCTTCATGACTGTATAGTTATAGCTGTCATCTACCTTCAGTTGTTCCTCATTGTTTTTCTTCAGAGCCTCTTCAAATCGGTCTGCTTTGGCTTTAAGAGATTGGTTCTGGAAGGTGAGGGTGTCTATCTGGTCCTGGAGGAGAGACACACCAATGAACACACCTATCGTGTTATCACCTCTCTTACATTCATACAAGTCAATCTGCATTGTGAAACCCCCTGGGGATATGAGCAAGGCTTAGAAACCCCTGTGAGGTGATATTTTTTATGTAAGACCACTTGAATATACAAGCGGGGTTTTTGGTAAGCCACTGCCTCAGGGAATCCCAAAATCCCCACCACATTTGCAACTGGCTGACATTGGCTGGCACTAGTTTGTTAAATATCTTTGATGCTAAATTACCCCAACACCTTGGGCTGGATGAGAACAAGTATGTCCTTCCTTAAGACATTTGTATCACAGGCATGGAAGAGATAATTTCTGCGGTCCCTAGAGTCTGAATGAGGCAGTAGATACTCCATCCCTGCTTTGTTCTCCTTCTAACATGGTGACAAGCAATGATGAGTTAGTGGTGCGGACTTTAAAAGACTAATTTCATCTCAGAGCTATACACAGGAACAACGTTATTTTAAGCAATTGTATTTCTGTTACCATCAAAGGCATTCCCGATTCTTCTCTATATACGGCCTCTGTAAAAGCCACAGTTGCTGTAAAACTGGTATTCTTATCTTCCATGTATATTATTTCTTGGTTGTAACATTACATCAGTGCTTATTGCAAAACTGTTGACATGCCTCAAACTGTCACAGCCGCGTGAGGAGGGCAGTGTCAGTTGCTGCGTACAATAATATGTGTTAGTCAGGGATTTTAAAAATTGTAATTAATCCCTGCCTACAAAAGCAAGCAGGTTGCATTTCTTGATGTGGCATCTTTACTTGTTCACACAAGATTTTCAAACTTAGCTCTAATCATAGGGGCATGTTTCTGCCCACCACGCCTTGGGATTTCTTCATCTAGAGATGAGAACAGCACGGAGTTATTAGAAGAACTGAAAAAGTCAAGATGATGTTGAGCTTGTGTTAAACACAAACACAGTTTGTGTTTGTGTGGGATGTGGGAGATGTGATGTGCAGGACTGACCCTGCCCAACCACAGCCTGGCTGCACAGCAGAGCCAGCCCTGGGACAGCTCTCATCAGGGACTGCATTGTCCTCCGTGGGAATGGAGATGTGTCTCAGGACAGGCTCCCCACAGTCAGGCAATAGGGGACAATTTAAAGTGCAAGCACTGGGCCAGGAGGGAGAGTTCAGTGATTCTGAGCCCCCGGGGGTGCCTGCCAGAGGGTGCCATGTAAACAAGGTGGTGCTCACAGCCACGCCAGGTGCCGCAGCCATCACCACCATGCAGGGAAGAGCTCAGCTTTGCTCCTTTTGCTGGGCCAGCAGCCAGCAGGGTCAAAAGGACGTTTCTTTGCTGTATCCAGATGCCTTTTCCTCCCTTTAGGTTTGCCCTCTCCTCTCTTTCAGATAACTAGTATTTTGTTGAACCAGCCAAGGAGAAAGAAAACACCTGAGGGGGCACCTTTGCTGCTGGATCCCAGTTTGGACAGGTGCAAGACAAGAGGTACTATAGCGGGTAAGAAGCAATGGCCTGGTGTGCTGGCAACTGGCAACGGGGCTGAGGCTGCCCTGTCAGCTGCTCTGCAACATCATTACAGGGGTGGAAAATAATGAACCAACTAACCTGGAGTGACAGCCGCAGTTTTTCAAAATTCTCCTCTAATTGTGCCCTCTCCAGCCTGTGAGCAGTATTCAGTTCTGGGGAAGATACACAGACATGACATTGCTAAGTGAGGTCCAGCAAACCAGGGTCTGAAAGCAAAGACATCGTGAGACAAGCACAGTTCGGGATGCAGTTTTAGGGCATGGAGGTTGAGTACGAAACTGGCAGTAATATACTCTGTGACCTTTGGTGAATTGTTTTGAGGAACAGGATTTCCTGATCTTTCCCTGGTTGCAGGTACTTCTATTTCTATGTGACTACGTTCTGATTTTTCAGAACTATTCAGAATTCCCAGCTCCCAGGGGGCTCTGATCTGAAAAGAGTGAGTATAACAATGGGTCATTTACCAGTTCAGAGTGAGTATCCCCAAACCAAAAATTCTTAAATTAGATGTATTTAAAAGCTATGATTGCGATTTCTTTGGGGAAATAGAGAGGGGGGCCAGCAACTCAGATGCAAAAAATGCAGATGACAGTGGCAGGAGCTGTGGCAGATGACCCGTGAGGTGTATTCCCTTAGTAAGACTGACAGAGCCCAAAGGCCAGAAAGTTCTCTATTTGTATTATACGATGAAAGGCTTTCCTACTAGAACAACTCACCCTGGACTTAATAATCACCAGAAGCTCAATAATCAAAGCAGAATAAAGTTTAATCTCTAAACCTACGGCATCAAATTGTTATTCAGCACTGTGCTATCACCTAACATTTTAGTATACAGACACTCTATTTTTTGTGTCTTTATCCCTAGCCCCATGGGGTTCTTCCCTCTAACCATTGCCTACAAGCCACAATATCAGCAGTAATACTGCTCTAGGGCCCTGTACAGCGCACTGGACCGGAGCTGCTGCAATGCCTTTTCTGCGCACAGGAGGGCATTTCATACCCGCACTAGGAGCAGGCAGCACAAACTTTGACTGGAAAGGTGGAATTTGGACTCTATGTTCAGTGACCCACGGAGAAAGACTTATCTTTAGCCCAAAGACCCTTCAGATATTCTCAGGTCCAAGTTAGATGCTCTACACACTGTACACAGCTCTCCTTCACCCCTAAGCATAAACCTGGTGGTCCAACCCACATGAAAGCCCTAGACGAACACACATTTTCTCTGCTCTGGAGGAAGAAAATCCAGGTTTACACAACCTCACTACAGCGCTAATCCCTGCTCTGGAATAGCTCTGTAGCCATTGGGTTGTCTTTGGCTTACCTTGGATCTTGCAGTCATTCTCATCCTGCAGTATTGTAATGGAAACTAAGTGGTTATTTTCCAACTGTACCATTGCAGTTTCATGTACAGCTGTGATATCCTCCACCTGTTCCAATGACAATGAATGGAGACACGGACACATGATTAGACATGCTGTGGCAACTGACAGGCCACTGCTAGAGAGCTCCAGTGAGCTGGAAACAGTAAAGGGATCTACTGAGTGTGATGCTTCCAGCATCTGAACCAGTTTTTTTCATTACGAAATAGGCTTGTTGATGCCTTGAGTGGAAGTGTGTAGCCACTGCTGGTAACATTTTTGTTCTTTAACTTAATGGTGATAAAAGAGGAACATAAAAAAACAGAAGGACAAAAAGCCCTTAAGCGAAGAAACCATTATTGAAATGTTCAGAAATCTCAACGTTCCATTAATCTAATTTATATTAATGACCTGACTCCCTCTGATGGTCAGATAAACATGAACAGTTCCGAGCCATCCTGGGTTTTTTTGTCTTCATGGCACTTTGCTGCAATGATTTTTATTGTAAGATCTTGGGTTAATTTCCGTTGAAAGTACCTACTAATTACTCATAGTTACAAAATATTTATTTCTAGAGAAACATTGACATTATTATCAGCACGTATGTAAAATAAATCACAGTCCATCACACTTTTACTTGAAAAAGAGTATGCTACAAAGCCACTGATACCCAAATTCCTGTGTCTGCTGGAAACCTGTAGTTTGAGTCCAGATGCAATAAACTGATGAAAGATCTGACAGCAGGTTTTTCAGTGCAGATATAAGAGTTTTCAGCTTGGTGTGGAAGTAAGCAAGACGTCAGCGGAAGCCACAAAACTTTTTTCTGACCTCATACTGAGGCCAGAAAGAGGTCCTGCTGCTGCAAACTGCCCAGCAAACCGCACCACACACCACACTGCAGACAGCCATCACAGGAGCAGGGGATGCATTTGGAAGAGGGCTGTGGGCAGCCAGTGTTCCTGAGCACCCAATGGGTTTGGGACTCCTTCAGTACATAGTTTGTTACTAGGCTTGGGTAAAGGCAAAGCAAGATCCCTAATGATGGTGTTTTGATACGCGTCATTAAAGAAAATACAGTGAGAAGAGGTGATCAGGGTTAAGTTAGTGGTCCAGAGCACTTTCTGAATGCAATGCATCAGTTTGCTTTTCTGGGTTTTGTAACTATTATTCCTTACATTTAACACATTATCTGTGATATCTGGAAATACTTAGGATCAAACTGTTTTTCATTTACAATGAAACAGCTGTTCATTGCAAAGTGACTTGACTTTAAACAGCTTTTCTGCTCGCTGTTATGTTAAGTAATGGTAGAGAGTTTCTGCAGCTGAGCACGTCTGGACTGGAACAAATGTTATTTTCACTGCATTTAACTGTCAAATGTGTTAGACAACTCAACAGAAGCAAAATTTCCAACTGTATTGGAGGAAGCATGCTCTTACAATGAAAGATAGGCCTTTAACACGGAATTTAAAATCATCCAAACTCGTTTTCATAATAATGTGGGATACAACTCAGTGGTCAAGAACTGCTTGCAAAATGACAGGGATTCAGCAGAGCAGGGCAAGGGGGGCTACATGACTCAAGGGGCTACTAATGGGGTAGGGATTATCACCTGACTTTTCCCAGAGGAGAATGTCTGTGTGCTGAAACCTCACGATCATTGCGATATGCTTTACCTCGCCCTTGCTTAAGCCTTTATTCACACACTCAAACTGTTTCTCAGCTGGGCAGCACCCCATAGGAATGCTTAACTCCAGTGCCTTCAGAAGGTGAAGGGCTTTCATTTCGCTGCCATATCCTCGGCGAGTTATTTATCTATAAAGCAAATTAAATATGTTCCAAATGGTTTGCAGGGTTTTTTCCATCTTCTGTGTGTTTCATACCCACATCCCAAATGACTCTCTTTAATCTTCCAGTGTGACCTCCTGTCTGCGGTTTTGCATAGCAGATAGTCTACTTGGCACTGGGCAGCAGATCTCTTGGGTACCAAATCCAGCTTCGCCACTAACTTACTCTATAGGTTTGCTCAGCTCACTTTACCCATGTCATGGTTATTTCTGGCTGTAAAAAGAAGCTTGGGCGGGATTTTTAAGGCTTAATAAAGTAAAATTTAGAGGAGGCTCTAGTGGGAGATGTTCAATAGGTTGGTGGAAAAAACAGTTTGAGCCGAGCAGCACAAAGGAAAAACACTGGCAAGACAGCCTTTGAAATTTTGCCCTTAGCTGCAAGAAGATATGAGAAATACTGTGATGCATCAGCACACACGACGAGTTTGTGAGGAATTTGGCTCTCATGCTCTGCTATGCTGTAAGAGCTGTCTCAACTCCTCAGAGACAGGTGAACCTCCAAAACTTGATACCTGTGTATCTGAAGAAACAACATCTATCTGACGCTAAACTAAATGGTGACTGCAGCAATACAGCGTGGACAACTCGATTGTGATTGGAAACCATGAAAGTGGGATGACTAACTTCCAGATTAGATGTGTGGATACAGAAATACATGCAGATCCATGGTTAAAAGGATTTTGCTATTCTTATTGCCTTCATAAATACAGTGTCAAATTCCCCCACATGGATGGACAGCTCAAGGACAAGGTTTTTCTCATGTCCAGTATAAGAGCTCTTCAGGGTTAGGTGCCTCTGCTCTAATGCTGGCTGGGACCAGTGCCAGCTCAGCAGAGTCTCAGCTGAAAAACTGTAGTCCCTCAAGCAGGCTTGCTTGTTTTGGCATGCTCTGAGCTGGGCACTCCTCTTCCTCTGAGCAGAAGAAGGAAAAACAAGATGATTAGAAAACTCCTTGGATCAGCAGCTGTCAGGTATCTTTATTCTTCATGCACCTTGGCTCCTAGACTAACAAAGTTCTCCTTTTTCTTGGCCAGAAACATTGCTGGTGAGAGGCTTTCAAACCTCACCTGCCAGCCTTCTCTGATCCAAGAGCACTCTGGACAAGATGAGTGTACAGCAGAGTAGGAATTCAAAGGGAAAACCTGCTAAAACTCACAATGAGATGCTAACGGTACCATGAATTGAAAAGATGGGCTTAAACTCTGAGATACTGGAGTCACAGCAGCACTTTCAAAGCAGTGGAGAGAAAAGTTTGTGTTATCTTCAGTAATTCAGTAATTCAGGGAACAAAGAGCAAACTGAAGGGTTGGAGGAGAGAGAAAAGTTTGCTCCACAGAGGGAAAGATGTGTTTCAATGTTTGTTTCACTCTAGCTGGTAAAAATAAGACTGAGGTAGCTGCATGTGAGAGTATTCCAACCTACATACAGAAAACAAAGCAAGGAGAAACACTTGGGACGTACATTATAAGGGATTAAACTGAATGGTGGAGCAGAAATCAGGGAAAACAGTGTGTCACCTGCTTGACATTTAGGCTATGTGTGGCGTAGGACCTATCCCTCCACTGTACCGCCCTTTAACTAGCACTGCAAATGATGAGCAGGGCTCTTCTGGCCTTACCTGTGTTGAGTAGATTCTTGTTCAACTCTTGGTTTCATATAAATTGACTCAATAGGTGGGTTGGGGAGCAAGTATGTGTGGGAAGTAGAGCTAATCTTAATATTTTTGTTGTAAAACATCTGGAAGCATGTGAAGACAAGACATGGCAATGTAATGTACTACCATGTAGAAATACCAATAGGAATAATAGGGAGGAAAAGCAGTAAAGATAGGCAGGAATAACATTATTCCAGTCATCAGTTCATGACCAGTGTCTTCATGTTGGAGTGTTCAATATACTTCATCACCTGAACCCACTCAGTACTGGCATACTCTACTCTTCAAAGGGAGCAGACGGAGACTGACCTGATCCTGATGCTGCAATTTGACCTGCTCCAGCTGCAGCCTGTGCTGCTCCTGCAGGCTCTCCCTCTTGGTGGTGTACTCCTCTTGCAGCTGCTTCTCTAGTGCCTGCAGCTCCTCCTGCTGCTGCCTGCGGAGTTGCTTCACCTCCTCCTCAAAGCGCCTCTCCAGCTCCTCTTTTTCGCTCTGTAGTTTCTTCCATCTGGCTGTGTTGAGGGCTGTGGAGACAAAACCATACAGTCAGGGTCTGAAGTCCTCAAGAGCAAGCAGTGGCATTGGATCTCTTTGTATAGCACTGAGCACGGCAGTTCTCACCGACTCTGGGGCTCCCATGAATCTCAGCCATGAACAAGCTCTTGCTGTCACATCTCTTTCTGTCCCACTCTCACACACATGCACTGGTTTAAACTGAGGCACTGACAAGGTGCAAAAGTATGCAAAAACCCATGCAAGGCTAGGTTCTGAATAATAACAACAACAATAATAATTAATAAAGCAGGGAACTCCATGGACCTGTGGGGTGACTGGATGTCCCCTCCTGGCCAGCACAGTCTTGGATCCACAAATTGAGGCTTTGGGACTTTTACTTTGCCTTGGATATAAGAAACAGCATGTGAGACAGTCACTTGACAGAAAGCCTTTCAACTGGGATACAAGATTTTTCTTACCTCTTTCTCTCAAGCCACAGTTGTGGCTAAGTCCCCACTTCCATTGATGTGCCAGAAAGGTAGAAGCCACCTGGGCTTTCAAGGCCCATCCTGTGCACATGTTTTGTAGGGGGTGTGATTGACTGCTTGACCAGGAGAAGGAGATTCACCTCATACATCCCATTTTCCAGCTGTTGGAAGCTGCTCACCTCATAAACCTGTATTTCACACCAGCCTCACCGAGGAATTCTTGAATCTATTAATACACACTTGCTTAAAATATCTTTATATTCAAACCACCGTCTTTTGTGCTTCATGGAATCAGAGAGCGCAAATGAAAGGCAGATGCTGAAGGCAATCAGAAAATGTCAAATTTTCACTCTTATGAACTAGCCCAATGACCATGTCTTCAAATTCACAACCATGTCTACAACTAGTTTCAGAAGACGCCACTCCAAGTTTCATCAAGTCAATCATACTCAGTCTATTTCCCCGTTTGGCTCCTCACCTATATTTTTCTTGGGTCCCAGGACAGCAGAGTCTCAAACACGGTGTCCTTGGCCTTTCGCTTAGCTGAAGAATGGTTGCAATCAATCCAGATACTGAAGACCTGGTGCCAGTCAAACAAGATCAGCCAGACTACATTTAGCTATTTTTCACCTGTTTAGAGATCTGCTTCCACATTTAGTGGCCACCAATTCCCAGACTTTCTCAGTATGCCCAGACTACTGAGTCCTCTTCTGATACTGCTGTTTTCTGGAGTGCTAAGAGGGACTCTGTGTCACTTTCAAGCTCTCTGCTCCTTGCAGAAAGAGAGAAAGTGAGCCTGAACCAGTGAGCTTAGCACGCCACCAGTGGCACACAGAAAGCTTTCCCACCTGCCTCACATCTAAACTGGAACATTGCCATTTATATGGCCGTTAGCTGATCTGTCTTGTCTCCTGACAGTTTGGATTACAGCTCTAAACCCTCTCTCTTGCTTTTTGCTTTTCTTTGGCATGCAAAGGGATCCCAGAGCTGAAGGACAAGAGGTAATGCTTGCAGCTCTGTGTTCAGTGGAATTCAAACTTACTCAAGCTTTAAATTGAGCTGTAATGAACCCTGTCTCTCTCCAGCCTCTCTAATGAGATTACCCAGCACACAGGGAGGAGGGCTGGGCAATGAAATGACATGCTCTAACCAAAAGAGTCCACCTCAAAACACCTTCTGTAATCCAAAAAAAAGGACTATTTGCATCTTGCAAATCAAACAGTGATGCGGGTACAAAATGGAGAGAAGAGGAAAGCAGGGAAAGA
>NW_010397103.1:47666-58727 GCF_000710305.1 Buceros rhinoceros silvestris
AAAGAGTGGCTGCACGGCACGTACTCCACACGACCAAAAATGTTATTGAAGGCAGAAAATTAGGCCATTGTCTGGGAAATTTGCCCTATACAAAATATCAAACACCTCTAATGACAAGGAGTGGTCCCTGTCACAATCTCCCAGACTGAGACATGAAGTCAAGGACGGAAGTGGTGAGGAAAGACTGAATCTCTTCTTTGACAGGAGGCGGACATTTGGGCCTGACTGTACTGGGACAGGAGTAGCAGAAGGCGACATCCGTGTCACCCAATACAAGGTCTGAGGCTCCCTTACCCAGATGGGAAGCAGGAACTAGCATGGGAGAGCCTGCCTTGCTGGAACCAGATTTAAACCAGTGCATCTTCAGCAGGCGGTTCTGGTGACCCACGCTGAATCACTCCAGCAGGGCTCCAACAACAGTTGCCTGAAAAAATGACCCGCTAATGTTGCTGGAAAACAGTGAATTTTGCTTTTGGACATGGTGTAAAAGTGACCTCCTCTTGTAGAAAAAAAAAATCCCTAAGAAAAGTTATATAAATGTATTACTGACATGGAACAAGACAAAGCACAACTACTATCAGCTGCTATTGGGAAGAGATACACCCTGGTTTTCTTTTGCCTTCTCTGCAGGCATTTCAGTTGCTGTTTACAGGCTGGAAACGACTGACACAACATGGCATCTCCCAGGATGTCAGCGTGCTGGGTTAAATGAGAGACATTGGTTCCCACTGGTGCTCCTCGAGCACCAAGTGGCTTTTACAGTGCGCAACAGATGAGCAAACCCCATTTCAGGCTGGGCTGGGAAAGTGAGGGAAAGGGAGATGTCACTAATGGACTGATCCTCCCACTCAAGCTCAGCCTGAGCCGCAGCCCAGCCTCCCCAGTTCTGGAGGGGTAACTCTGCATTTGGGGGGTAACTCCTGTGGGAACCAGGGCGCTGGTGTCATGTGGCCTCACACAGGGACCGTCTGCTTCTGACATGAGAAATGGATTCTTCACCATGCAGACTTCACTCTTCCCTCTTACCCTTAGCCACAGATTCACAGACAAACACAGCCACCTCACTCAGGTTAAGGGTCCTCTGACTGGGAGGCATATCCAGGAGAAGATGGCACACAGGATTTGGCTTTCAAACTCTCTTGAACACAGATAATACAAATTTAAAACCTGACATCTGATTGTCTTCCATTCATCTAGGTTTTATGCATTGCCATACCTCCTCTCAACCCCCTTCACATGTCATTAGTCTGACAGCAAAGGAGCAGGTAATTCTGACTTTTAATTTCCATTAGTTTGAAGTGAAACAGCCAGTGTTCAAAACTCTTTATTCCAGGAGTCTCAGCATTGGAGCTGAAAAGTGCTTATATTTATTATTTATAAAGATGGATGTCTTGAGTGTAGAACGATTGCTTGTCATGTTTTTCTAGCCTCGGCAGTTCTAGCAAAATACATGAGCAAATCTTATTGCATAAAATAACAAGTCTCTCTGCTTTTACAGAGGCCACGTTCAGGGCTGTGAAGGAGAAGCACTTTCCAGTTTCACTTCATGCTAGTTTCAGATGAGGTTTGATACTTCACAGCAGTGATGGGGGTAAAGGTGGGCAGTGTTATCTGAATCTAAATATTTTGCCTAGCTCCAGAAGGTTACAGGTCTCCCTAGGCTGTTTTACACATGCCCCATCACTGCTATTGCTTCGGCGGCACTTTTATTTCCCAAATGAGATTTCCTTAAAAATATACTCCGACTTTTCTGAACAGCGGATTGCACCTCGCAGTTTCACTGCTTTGTAAAGCAGAATCCTGCAGTTTCTGTTGAAGTTAACAAAGACTTTCAAAGGCTTTCAAAACCAAGCACATTCAACACCTAAATCATAATTCTGGATTAGACCTATTGTGTAAAAAGCTAAGTGTTGGACTCTGCCTATATCAGCCCTGGCTAGTCCAGCCTTGTTTTACTGATTCATCCAGGCATTTGCATCGGTGAGTCTGACATGGTCAATTTACACAGGAGAAATCACCAAATTCTGACCAACGCCCATGCTGTTTAACTGGACTGGTTATTTTTAAATTAATGAGAGACTACTCATCAAAGTGACTGAGACAAGCAGAACTACAACTTGGTCGAGGTCAAAATAACACGATATTCCCTAAATTTCTTCACAGAATGACCTATGATTGCTTTTGTCAAATAAATTCCTGTTTAATTCTGTATTTGCATAAAGCTTGGCAGAATATGTACAATATTATACAACATACAGATTCATCTGAAACACAAGCTCATCTCACTTCAAGAAGGATGTTGAAGTGCTTGAGTGTGTTCAGAGAAGGGCAGCGAAGCTGATGAAGGCTCTGGAGAGCAAGTCTTATGAGGAGCAGCTGAGGGAACTGGAGTTGTTTAGCCTGGAGAAAAGGAGGCTGAGGGGAGACCTTCTTGCTCTCTACAACTACCTGAAAGGATGACAGGAAATGGCCTCAAGTTGCACCAGGGGAGATCTAGATTAGATAGCAGGAAAAACTTCTTGACAGAGAGGGTTGTGAAGCATTGGAACAGGCTGCCCAGGGAAGTGGTGGAGTCCCCATCCCTGGAAGTGTTTAAAAGACATGTAGATGTGCTGCTGAGGACATGGTTTAGGGGCCCTGGCAGTGCAGGGAGAACAGTTGGACTCGATGACCTTAAAGGTCTCTTCCAACCAGATGATTCTGTGATTCTATGATCTGAAAGACCTGAGTGAGGCCAAAATAACCCTCCTATAGCATAGATGGGCTGCATGTCTCCAGTAGAACTGACAGACCCAGCTTGCATTTCTTTAGAAATAGCAAGGAACTGCTCTGTTGCGGAATGCTCTCATGCACATGGCATTCGCCATTTCACTTGTCCATGGATTTAAAACTCTGGTTGTTTCTCAAAATGTAATTTTACAATTTTCTTCCAAAGGAAAACAGACTTTCCAGCAATTTTTGACTTACACTAAAACCCATAAACGTTCACTTCCCATATGTATGGATACATACGGGATTTATACTGCTGCTGAACTTTTTCACATCCTACTGGAGTGCAATACTTGCACACGTCCATCTTTTTGTCCATCCCTACTTGGGAGACCTACTACTTGGGCATGTTGCGTTTCAGGGTTGTATGGAGAGAATTACCTCCATCAAGCAGGACAGATCACCTGTTGCTCCTAAACAGCCTCTATCTCCCAGAGTGGTTGCTTGCTCAAGTAGAGGTGGCCTGTGATGGCTCCTCTCCAGTACACATGCTCACAGGACCACTGAGGAAACGACTGTCTCGCACTATCTTTTCCCTCTCTGAAGCAGTACAGCTCAGCTGAGGCCTCAGACTGATTTTCGACAGTCTTTGGGGCTCTTACCAAAACTGTCTCCATGTACTCCATCAGGACTCAGTTTTTTGCAGGGGAGGTATCTATTGCTGCATGCACATGAACAACAGCAAGGGTAGGCAGTGCGGTGATCACCTGTTGCTGAACATGCTGCTCTGTGGTCCCCAAACAGGCAGTCGGCTATGACCCTGGCGAAGTTCTACAGCAAAACCACCAGGGATTTGTATTCCCATCAGCTGTATAAACACGGTGTAAATGGAAGCAGAGATCTTTATCTGCAGTGCTGTACCTCTCTTTTCTCCCACGTCACTGCTACTTGCAAAAGCTCTCAAGAAAATGAGCAAACCAACCTGCTAGGAAGAGGTAGGGCTTTCAAATGAGAAATGGTTATTCAATGGAAAGCTTCAAATGTGCCCTGCATAAAAAATGCACCAGTGGCAAGAATTTGTCTGTGAGAGCTGTGGACACGTAGAGGATGGATGAAGGCAGGCATCAGGGAATAACTGGAAATACTGCTTTGCTATTGCTGTGGTATCCTTTGGCCATGGGGACAATAAAGCTCTCTGTGAAGTGATGATCAGCCAAAAAATTTCAGAGGGGCACAGCAGGGAGCACAAGCTGTTGGGCATCAGAAAGGGGCTGTGCTCAGCTTTTCTGCAGGGGGTTGTTACAGGCAGGGTGAAGACAAGCACAAGGAGAATCTGCAGTTCTGCCCACCTCACAAGGATTTGGCCTGAACTCCCCTTTGCAAACCAAGTCACCCTTCTGCCACATGGCACAATCCATGTCTAATGTGTGACCCAGCAACTGGGTTCCCACATGCGGGGGGAGCTGAGAAGTCCCCCTAGTTCACAGCTCCAGTCACCAGTGGTTCCAACACCTTTAGTACTTAGGGTGCCCCCATGCCCCAACAGTCCTCCCTCCAGGTGCCCTTCCTCCTCTCCATTTGCCCTGGGGTAGATGAACCAGATCTCACACCCATTCTTGGGAGATTTAAGCCCAAAAGAATTCAGCCTGTTGGTTGAAGCCAGTGCAAAAGCCCATCTTCCCTCTCAAGATCTGCGATGTCTTTACACCCTCCCCGTCTCTCCTGTCTAGATCAGAAACCAAACAGGAAAAGCAGTGCATGCAGATACACAGGGAATACACAGACTGAGTGGGACATGTTGCTTCTGCTGTCTTTCAACCAGACAGAGACCTTAGATACATTAACAAGCAAGTTCTGAGCCTGAATCCTTCAGTCTGTAGCCAAACTGCAAACTTGCAAATGTACGTAAGTGAGTGATGTGTTCCCATTCACCAGGCACCACAACGGTTATAAGTCCCCACTTCTCATCCCACTACATTTTCTCCTTGACAATGGTGGTACCTGGTCTGGAAACAAAAGCTATGGATTTATGAAGAACAATTTGTCTAGTGAAGACGAAGCACAACTAGCTCCAGTGTTTATGGTGATCTCCAGTGCTGTGGACCCATCTCCACAACAAAGAGGTAAAATCATGGTTCCCTGCAAAGCCACAAACCCCCTTGCCACTGGGCTTCAGAAAACATTTCATCACATGTATGCAGGTTCCCCAGGATAAGGTCACAGGGCCTTGCTGTAAAGCGAGAAAATCACTTTGTTGTGGATTTGTTTATGCTACTTACCATTTTCATCCCTGATCTTTGCAAGCTCGACTCCTAACTCCTTTATTTTCACAAGAGCATTTTCATTCTGTTTAAGGAAAAAGAGAGAGAAATATGTAGAGTCCCCAGGTTTATCCCAGATAAGCACATTCACATGTTCATTTAGTAAAGCAGATTAGATTGATTCCACTATTTCTTTTTATTTTGGGGTGGGGTTTTTTTGGGGGGGAAGGGGGAATGGGGGCAAGAGCAGGGAGATTATAATGAACTCATTCAGTCTTTGAATCAAGCTTAGGAGCCATGACTCACTGACTACAAATACCTTGTATATCTGTGAATACGTGTACACACATTCACGTGCCCAGGACATAGGGAATACTCTAGTCACTCCTGTGTACCTCAAAAGATATTTGTATTTTTCTACCATTTTGTGTGCACTCTGTGTACCATTTACGGCTGGACTGCATGTACAAGATGGTTTTATTAATTCTGTTAAATTTCTTTCATCTATTTAAGTCTGCATTTTACCACCTCTGAACATAGTAGTATGCTCACACAGGCAAATTTGCAGAGCAGATTAACTGTATTTGCACCATTCTAGGCATGGTGGGCATACCCTTACAGACATCACTAATGGCCTGATGTTCATGCCTATTTCCACATTTATTTCTAGTATTTTATCATCTGTAAAGAACAAGAGCTCCTTTCCTTGACTTGTCTTAAAAGAAATCTGAAGAGTTAAGGAATTCAAATGGATGAGCTAGAGAAGGGAAAATGAAAACATGTTGACTTTAACAAGGCTAATGTGTTATTACTAAAATGCAAGGACTTTGACAGCAGAATGTTTTTTCATGAATGTTGTGTAAAATGTCGAAGAAAACCTCGGGAAAATCTATTGGAGTTTGGTTTAGTACAGTAAATCCCCAGCATAACAGTTTGAGCATAAGGGCACCTTAAATCAGAATGTATCCTGAATCACGTTGAGAAGACGACCAAGGAACATATCCTGCTGGGAAGATCACTAATAATTAGGAAAACTAGATCACGTGACTATAAATATGTCCTGGGTTAGAAAAGGACAAGAATCTTTAAAAGACACTACGGAAAAATCATATTCAAGAGAAAAGGCAGTGTAATAGCAAATGGAATTAAAAGGAGTCCTAGAAAATAAATCTTCCAGTAGCAAGCAAGGAAGGCTCATAAAAATGTAGTGCACAGAAAGGACTGGTTGATCAGCAGGATGGATAGAGGGTAGGAGGGTAAATTAGTTCTGTCTTACCAAAATGAAAGCAGGAAAACAAATATTTCAGAGATTAATGTTTCTGTTTCCTTTTTCTCCATCTAATTCTTAAGAGGAAATAACACAACAGTTTTATTTTTGGTGATACTAGGAAAGTGGAATCTGAATTTTAAATTAATCCTTTCCATACTGCCCTTTTGGGGCTGATTCCTACCAGATCCAAGCAACACACTTTCCAGAAAATTTTGCTGTAAACAGAGTGATTAACTGAGGCAATTTGAGAGCCTTGGAGGAGACGCAAGCAATGTGGGCTTCTTTCTTACTCAGCTGTGGGAAGAAGCCAGGCACACAAGGCTGGGCTCCTCCAAACAGCCAGCTCCATACACTGCTGAGTAATGCACAGGGGGTTGAGTGCCAGGACTGCAGAGTCCCCAGTCCTGACTGACTGCATTAGGCTCAGAATAAAATGGACTGGGTTGTTTTGATTTGGTTTTTAATTAGTAGAAAAGCTATGCAAAAGAAAAAAGGCCCAGATAAATATAGCCTGGTGTGTTAAAAAAAACATAGCCCTTCACACAGATTCCCAAACCAGAAGCCTTACAGAGATAAGGCTTCCCCTTTTGGACAATATCACTGCATCTGCCCACCCTGTCTGTTTAACTCACTGGAGTCATTTTCAGAAGTGTTCTTGACAGGTTGCCAGGACTGGTGCCCTTGAAGGCGTGTGCACAGGGATATACTGGATATGGATTTTGCAGATGGGAAGCACCCACTCAAATTGCCAGCTCCCACTATTTGAAACAAAAGCCATTTAAAGCAAGAGAGCTTTGTACAAATCATCGCCAGCGCCTACAGATCAGCAGAACTCAGTGGGATTGTTACTATACTTACATGAAGAAAATGAAAAGCAAGTAAATATAAATGGCATCCTAGGGGAAAAAAATCGTTAAAATTTTGATCCCCCATAAGCAGTATTACAGATTCCTTTCTTCAGGTTTTATTTCAGAGAAGGTTTGTACTACCCTTGAGGACACTGGTGTGAGACCCTCTCCAAAAGAGTGGAGAATCACCACACTGTCAACTTAAGAGTGCTATCCCTTAACTCAAGCCTCAACACAGACAGTGCCCCACCAGGTCATTGAGCCTCCCGGTTGCCTCCAACAACCTTGGAACAGTGGTTTCAGAGCGGCCTCTGGGGCTATCTCAAGCAGCCAGTGTTGGCATAGCTAGAGTGCCTTTGCTATCATTTGCCTGCCTTGCTGATACTTCTTGCATTGTGTTTTATTTTGATTAGGGCTTTCTGACTGCTCTTCAAGACTGTTTCCTGGGAGGTCAAATGTGCAAGAGTTGCCCTCCGTTGAAGTTGCAAGTAGTCCCTCTTTCTTGGAGGGTTCTTTTAGGGAGCAAGAGAACATGAGCCTTATCTTCCTCTTCTGCAAGAGAAGCGAGGTGTAGTTTTGGCCAATCATCGTGGTCTCCTGGATGTGCACAGAACTTACAAATCCCTGTCATTTTCTGTTACTGTAACCTGCTTTGTCAGTGTAACATGATAGGTTTGGACTGCACATGTTCCTCTGACCAGTGCAAACATGACACTAACACAAAATGTTATCACCAGTGTGGGTCTGTAGATAACCAGCACTTCAGGGTTGGTGCAGCTGGGGAACTGGAGATGTCAGCACCTAGGAAACCAAATGTTACAGTAGAGCAAAACTGGACCTGGCATGAGAATGTAAAGCTATCAGGTCCAATGCTGAGATTCATATAGGTTCAATGCCAAAACATCAAAGCAAATAGAAAATTCACAAGCACAGGAGGAAAAATCTGTCAAAACAAATATGTAAGAAACCAATTGAATATTCAATTGGTATATATTCAATGGATATATTCAATATATTCAATAAAATATATTCAATTGGTATATATTCAATATATTCAATGGATATCCCATTGAATTAATCTTTATTAATATTCTTCTCAATAAAGTATTTGAAAGAGAAGGAAGACGGGGTAAGCAGGAACCTTTGCTGCCCTCCCAAGGGTTTTGTGTCAGGCTCAGCACATGAAAGGCACTTTGTAGCTGTCCTTTACTAGGCCACTGGCTGGAGTTGAGCCATTGAGGGTGAGTGACTGAAGGCCAAATCCAGCTTAGGTTTAAAAAGGCTCAGCAATCATACTAGTGACATAGCCATTTCTGGTGGGTGAAAAGGTCAGAAACACTGTAAGGAGATGGTGCAGATATCCAGCATTGCAGTGTGCCAGTTAAATGGCAACAGAGGAAAAAAATTGCTTTGATGTTATTTGGGATTATTGTTTTCTGGCCAAAATGTGAAACCAAAACAGTGGGTTTTTTACCAATTAAAAAGTTGCATTTATTTTTCAGGTACTCTTGATGCAGGATGGATTTCTTTATTGCTTGGAAAACCAGTGAGAAAGGTGTTCTATTGCCTACATCCCAAGAAATTACTCTGATACCGAAGTAATTCTCATAAAATAAAATCACACTCATGATGGAGATGAAGGAAACCTTATTCCTCATACTTGTGCTCTCCAACACAATGGTTAAGTCTTTTGGTTGATATATATGAAATTTCCTCAGACAGAAAGAAAAATAGAGTAGGACAGGTAGAATGATAGGTTTGCTCCGTGCTTCAACTGCTGCTCTCGTGAACAGAAGACGCAGTAGCAACCCTTTTTCACATCATCAGCTTTATAACATACAGATCCCCCAGTATTTCTCCTGTGAAAGGCTCAGTGTTGGACTGCATTTCAGCAGTGAAACAGACACTGAAGCTGGCACTTATGTATTCTCCATTCAACAAAAAACTCCCTGAGGATAGACTGAGATATGACTTGTATCGGTGCAACATCCAAGCAGCTCCAGAAGAACTGGCAGGTAAACAGGCAGGGAGGCAGAGAAGTAGGAAGGAAGGAGGAATCTATCCAATTAGCAGTGTGGTTTAGAAAAAATCTGCAGGATTTAGATATAACTGCATGTGAGGACCTGGAAAAATAACTGTGTGTAAAGATGCCATGATACAGGCCTGAGGATGGGCAAGAAGCTGATGTTGTCCAAACGGATTAAGAAGGGAAGTAGTGACAAAGGCTTGGGAGGAGAGGCTGGATGGGGCTCTGAGCAACCTGATGTAGTTGAAGATGTTCCTGCTCACTGCAAGGGCATTGGATTAGATGACCTTTAAAAGTACCTTCCAACCCAAACCATTCTATGATTCTGTGAATCTATGATTCTATGAGAGGCTCTGCTTTACTTGCATGGAGCTTCAGCTAACAGCTAGGCATCCTCAAGGAAAAGTGGTCAAAGAGACAGGTCAAGATTTTACTTTGGACCAGGAATAATTGAGGGTGGGGAGGCAGAGTTGAGGCTTGCTTTAGAGTATCTCTCCTCTGAGAACTGCAAACTACCTCAGAGATACTAATTCATTAGAAATGGTAATTAATTAAACCTCCAGGTACTTTTTAACAGTAGATAAGTAGTAGAACATTCACTGCACAAATGGGTCAGATCAGGCAAGGAACATCAGAAAATTGCCCAGACTTGCATAGGAAGTCAGCTGCAGCTAGGAAGTAAACACAGAAGCCTGAAGTTACCTCCACAAATTGACATGTCTCTCCTCCCTGCCAACTGCCATGCTTGCTTATATTCTGAAATCCAAATATATGTACAGTATGTCCACGAAAACTTCCCAGTTCTCTACAATACCTCCTAAAAATATGCACCACACAGATACTCTGTAGTCCTTGTTATTAAAAACAGCTCCTTCAGAATAGTTTTTCTTATCCAACATTTTCAAAATATTAAAGAAAAAGAAAAAGACTGACCTGTAAATGGTGCTTAGTCACTGTTGTGCTTTATTCAGAGTTCCCTGGGGCAAGGCTTTGTATTATCATTGGAAAGAGGAGCATATACATTGGGAACTCTCTTGTACCAATAAATATTTCAAATGATACTTGTAGAAGCAATAACTGGATCCCACTGCAGCTGATGTGCAAAACGTTCTACAGACTTCCTTCAAAAAAGGGGTGGTTTAACACTGCTCTTTCAAGCGTGCTGGTTAACAGGTAATCCTCCCTCATAATATTCTTCAGCTTAAAGTTTGCAAGCACCTAAATATCCCCCAGTGACTGTACTTTAACAAGCTTTGTATTAAGCCATACATTTTTTAATATATATCTCAAGCTATATTTGAACATATTATTAGTTAAATGGGAGACACTATCAGCTTTTCATTAGAGTTTATGAATATTTTAAAAAGCCAAACAAAATACACTGCACAAGCATGTTTCTGCCAAGATATTTTCTATTAAGCAAATTAAATGCATGTGTTCATTCTCTCCCTCTTCTGCACATACTTAAAATCTGGGCAAATTTCCAGAGGAATAGGGTGAAAAACTATGTTAGAAATGTCCCACAACTTCTCTCGCACATGTTACTCTCCTGCTACCTGGAGCTATGTACTTACCTCTGCACTGACATTTGTTACAGGGCCCATTTTGGTGCTGGGAATTTACTTAATTTAGATTCACTCTAAGGTAAGAAAGCACTTTATGTTGCCTTGTTTCACTTGTTCTAGACTGCAATATCAATCCTGTCTGAAAGGAAGACCATTAGGGAGGTAAAGCCTTAGGACAGCTAGAGGCTGATTAATCTCTCCTCAAACTTTTAAACTCTGTGTAAGTTTCCTTCACAACTTGTGCTCCACATGGTTATTAAAAATGGATGAAAAGCATAGCATGAAACCAAGCCGACTATTACTACAGGAGATGCCAGTGGTCCCTCCTTTTTTCACCAAAATCCAACACTTAGACTGCAGGATGGAATTATGTAAGGCACTG
>NW_010397103.1:58920-59272 GCF_000710305.1 Buceros rhinoceros silvestris
TTCAGCACGCTGTAAATAAGACGGGTATCGCTCCCCTCTACGCCACCCCGGGATGCGCACACACCACCAACGCCAGCTAGAAGCAGCAGCACAGTAGCAGGTATCCACTATCTTCCTGCCCTTTCCCTAAAGGATAAAAAGAGGCAAAAGTACCGTCTCGTCCATGCACCGAGCGCGGGACAAACACTTGGAGCAGCACTGGCCCATCCTGGAGGGACCACGACCAGCCGGACGGCCACCCGCCCGACTGCCACCAGCCTCACCCGGAGCCAGAGGGTGAGCCCCGGGCGACGTTACTATCAACCACGGATGTTTCGCCCACGCACGCCGAGGCCGGCCAGGGCTGGGCGCG
>NW_010397104.1:0-1882 GCF_000710305.1 Buceros rhinoceros silvestris
GAGGACAAGCAGCACACGGTTCTCCGGTGCCTCAATGGGAAAAAAAAAAAAACCAAACCAAAACCTAAACAAAAAAATCCCCTAACCAAACAAATCATCGACCAAAATAAAAAACAAACCAACCCCCCCAAAACAATTTCGTCTTTTCCCTTCCTCCATTTATTGTTAAATTGATGCGGTTTACAGAAGTGAGAACGCTCCGTTTCCCTTGTCTTGCTCACTGCCATCAGCTACTTGTCTTATTCACGACGGTACTGATTTTATTCATTATCGCACAGTCCTGGAGGGCTTTGTGTTTTAGTGATACCTTGAGGTTCTTTTACATAGCGCTCCGAAATAGTGAACACGTTAGCCATCCCGTTAACAAATTTAATTACTGTTCAAATCTTCCTCCTTCATAACTCCGCTCAATTTAGAAAATATTGGAATATTTAACACTGATCGAGGTTACCACTTTGGAACTACTCCGAATATTTTGTATGGATGTATGCGGGAAGGTTATCCATGTGAGAATCCAGCTGGTAATTGTTTAATTACGGAATAGCTTTAACATTTGGAGATATCCCGTTGATTCAGAAGATCTGAACAACGAGCTCGGTACTTTTAAGATAGCTTTCTAGGTCTCTATACCGGATATTCGGAAACAATCCCAAAAGGCAGAGCTTAGTTTTAAAGATTAACCTCTTCACACGCATTGCCTCTTTTTTTCCTCCGCGATTTCCGTCGTTTACCCAATGTTTGTACCTTTCATGTGTGATCAAATACCTGTTATTATTCACAAGCAAAATATCAAAGAGATTGGCTTTAAAACCCCAAACAATCCTTGTGCTCAGCTATTAAACGGTCCTGTACGCAGCATTACTCGGTGTTGGGTGGTGTTATTTATTTCGGATTTGTTCGTCGCTTACATTTCGTGTGCCTGCGCCTAAATACGTGTGTACACGTGTGTACACCTCCCCACAGCGTTCACCCAGGTCGAATACACGGGGCTTATACGCAGATGAGCATTCTTTATGCACATAAACACCGAGCACGTAAACACTCGACTTGAAAACGTCCGCGAAATTCGTTAATTTCCTTATTTAAAGCAACGCTTACAGAGCAGCAGGAAACTCGTACGTCTGCATGACTTCACCATTTTTCTAAAAGCGGAAGATTTGGTTTTTTTCGTTTGCTGCTAAAAAAAGGGACAGCAAGCACACGCTGCAGAATAAAGCTCCACGGGAGCATACGGTGCCTGAAGGCTATTCCTCCCCTCGCCGCTCTGCCCGATTCCTGCAGATATGTTGGTGTATTTTTGACCGTGCTCAGGTGCCTGCGCTTTGAGTCCCGACGACGCACTCTAAAAGCCCTGTCCTGTCGACTCTGGTTGACCAAGGAACGGTTTTCTGACCTTCATTTCTTTTAAACGGGCGGGAGGGTGGTGTCTGTGTGTGCGCGTGTGTGTGTGTGTGTGTGCGTGTGTGTGCGTGCGTGTGTGCGCGCGCGCGCGTGTGTGTGCGTGTGTTTTAAGGGTGGGAAGTCACCATTTTCTTCATGTACTAAAATAACTAGTTCTCTAAAGATTCCTCTGAACTAGATACTGGAAATGGTAAATGCTCCTTTCAGTGAAGGTGGATGATGAGTTTACCAACACATTGTAGGAGGTTAAGAGTACGTGTAATGTTGTTGCATAGTCTTTAGAAACTTATCTAGTAACTATTCAGGCGCGCGCGTGTGTGTGCGTGCGTGTGTGCGTGCGTGTGTGTGTGCGTGTGTGTGTGCGTGGCCTCTCTGCGCCGCTTCTCAGTCATGAGGCGAAGTCATTCAGCGCAGACTTAAGACACGACCCAAGCCTCGTGGAGAGCCGGTGAATGCAGCGGGGATCGCCGCCGCTGGGGTA
>NW_010397104.1:2034-13853 GCF_000710305.1 Buceros rhinoceros silvestris
GCTGGCGTATCTCCCCGCGGAGGCAATGCCCTCGGATAAACTGAGTGTTGAAAACATCCATCGAAGCGCGCTGGTAAGGGCTATTCAGGAAGGCCTTTTGTGCCAGGAGGTTGTGGGTGTTTTGGTAGTGTTCAGACTGTGAATTTTAAAATTTTCTTAATTTTTTTAATAAGAAAGGGCTTTCACTTAAAAGGTTTTTAAGGCAAATGTTGCAGCAGGGAGCAGCTTCTAGGACAGACGCAAGGTGAAAGCAGCCAGCTGCCCAGATGAAATGAATGTGTCTGCATTGCCTGAGCCAAGCAAACATACAATGGGGAGACTTCCCATTTTTGGCATTAGAAGGTCTGAATAACCCAACACCAGGAAGAGACATAGAGCTGTTGGATCTTTGGAGATTTCTTTTTTACTTTTGCCCATGGGGAGGCAGGGGCTGATTCTGGTATTCCGGCGCTCGCCTTCTCATCCTTCCCTATTCTGCCTGTGCTGAGGAGTGGAGGTAAAATCACAGTCCCTCTCTCTTGCCTGCGGCCAGCACAGGGTGGGTCTCCCCCTTGTCCTTTTGTGCAGGTGCTGTGACCTTCCAGGGATGCTGTGATGTAGAGAACTTTGCTCCTCTTCCCACCTGAAACGGATGCCAAGGGCAGTGTGCTCAGACCATGTTTCATGGTCTTGGCATGTACTTTGGGGCGTATCATGGAGGCTGGAAAGAATCCTGTCACTGGGTCACATGGGGCGTATTCAGATATACGGGACCCGAGATTCAGTGCCCTGGGGCACCTAGGCTGAACCCACTCTGGTAGCCTTTGAGCTGCAGTTGGTTGTATAAGATGGCTGGGTGCCAGGATCACCTATGGTGTGTTCAGTGCTGGTAGGGTGTGTGGGAGAGGTTGGAGATGGGGAAGCACATCTGTTCTGCGGATGAGAGCTACAGAGTCATTCAGGAATAAGGGAGAGCTCAGGAGAATGTTTTAGGTGCCTCCTCCCCCTCTCAGCTCTAGACCCCAGATCAATCCCCATCCCATTTTCCTTGTTAGGAGCCACAGGAGCCACTATGGCCATAAATGAGTTTAAATCCTCTTTCTTTCCTCCTCATTTCCCCGGTTTCCAGCTGCCCACTCTCCCTCCCTCTTCCCTCCATGCTCTCTGCATCAAATCAGCAGTGATGGAGCTGTGTTTCACAGATGCTTTATAGCCCTTTTGATTTAAGGTTAGTTTACGTGTGAGAAATGACCAGTTTGATTTTATCAGTGTAATTCCAGCAGTGTAGGTGTGCTGGTAAAATTCCTCATGTGGCTACTGAGACTCTGGAAGAAGAGGTTTTTTCCTCTTGACTGTGTTCTCTGCGCTCTCCCTCCTGCTCCTCTGCCCCGGTGTGACTTTGACAGTGACATAAGCTATCATGGAGGAGAAAACTGCAACTCCAACCCCACATTCTTACTCAGGAAGCAGCATGTCCATATGGGGAGCGTTACCCATCTAATTATACCAGCAGATCTCTGTTGGGAATTCTTCCTGCTTAGACAAGTCTTAGGTCTTTTTGGTAGATCGTCTTCCAGCCAAGGAAGAAAATTGTGCCTTCCTGCCAGAATGCCAGATGAGAGTATCTGACACTTTGGAATAGGCAGGACTTTTCCTTGCCTATTCTCTGGATTAGAAGGCATTTCTCATGGCTCTTTTTGGGGAGGTTGCCTCTAAATTCTCCATCAGGTCAGAGTATCATATCCTCAAAACATCAATTAGGAAAGCAAGCAGAGATAGCCTATAGCCAGGATGCAGAGGGAGCCAGTCCTGAGCTCAGCAGCTGCCTAGGTTTGGAGAAAGCAGCAGGATACTTTGTGTGCAGGTTTTTTTCCTCTCTAACCTTTGGCTCCAGAAGAAAAAGCTTAGAGGGCTCCCTCTGTGGTGATCATTTTACTTCCCAACTGTGGGGAATCTGTCAGCTTTGCCAGATCCTCCCCATAGGAGGGTATGTTTGTAACCCTCTAGTTTCTGCCCTTGGGGAAAGGGAGGAGTTGGGGTGGCCACTTAAGCTGCCTCGCCTGCCTGATTTTAATGCCTCCCTCAGGAAACTAGGCCATGGCAGGACAGGGATCTTTTATGAATCCTGGGTGCCTCGGTGGGAATCTGCTGTTAATTCAGGAGAGATTTCTGTTGGGAAAGGAGCTTTCCTGGCTTGGCCATGCTCCATCCAGCGGTCCTGTCTCTCCCATTACTGCTGGCTGACCGTTATTGCCGCTTCTCTCGTGGAGGCTGTGGTGTGGGCAGTGGAGGTACATGTTCTTTGAGAAGATTCCTGGGAGGCGAGGGGTTGGGGGCAGTGTGCCCTTCCTCCGCTGGCATCCCAGGTGCTTGGCATCCTGGGGTCGGCTTGGGCTCAGGCCTGACAAAGGGCTGCAAGTACCAGCAAGCACGTGGCCGTTGTGATGGAGATGGAAATCGGTGATTCAGGGTTCGTTGACCTGTCTCATTAGGGTCAGTCCTGCCTGCTCTTTTCATCATGCATGCCTGATTGGGCAGGCTGTCACTCAGCCAGGGCAAACAAGCGTGTGCAGAGGGAATGTTGTGTCACAATTACAGAAGGGAGTCAGAAGCCAGGCTGAGCCAACTTGCTGCTTACAACTTCCTCTTTGCATGCTGGTGGCCTTGGCTCAGAGGATTGTCTTCCCATGCCTCAGTTTGCCTGTGGCTGGAAAGCGGGAGAGGGTGAGCGCTTCAGCAGCACACATGGGATAGGAGCTGTAGGTCTAACTGGAAGTACATCACTTGACTGCTTCCATCCACTGATCTCCAAGCGTGTCAATCTTACTGTGTCCCAGCCTAGAAGGTGGGGCAGGGGGAAATAAGGAGGCATCCTGCAGGAGTCCTTCTGTGGATATTCCTGATGTTCCCCCAGTGATTCCTGGTGGGGTGACTCAAAGAGGCAGGATACCAGGAGAAGCCCAATGATTTGTTATAAAACCATGTTTCAGACCATATTTCTCTCCCACCTCTTTGTTCATTCACAAGATTTCCTTTATTGTTGTCTGCTTATGCACAAGCCCAGACCACAAGCCCACCTAAAAACGCCCACTAATAAAACTGAAGGAAAATGAAAATCCTGGCAGTCTGCAAATGATCTCACCAAAGCCACTGGTGGAAAAAAGACTGGCTTTCAAGTCTTTTGCTTTACTTTCTGCACCCTGTCCACTATTCTCTCCTCAGAAAGATCAGGCCCCCTCCCTCTCGAGCTGTGGCTCCGTGGGGCCAGAGCAGGCTCTTCTTGGTGCCAGGGGCTCAGCTGAGAGAAGGGAGCCTGCCAGGGAAACTGCAGGCTGCGAGTCTTGGTACTGCCAGCCTAGCCGCTTGTGTTTCTATTGCCTGCATTGATAACCACCAACTTCTTGTTTTGTTTTTGCTTTTTCCTTTCTTGAAAATGTCCACTGCTGCCTCTCCAAGGAGTTCTCCTCCGCTTCCAGCACCACCACTGTCGGCACCATCACCTCCCGGGTGACCAGGAATGGGGATGCCATTATGGAGAAGAACTTAATCAATCACGAGGACTTGGCAGGAGACCGAGGCATGGTAGATGATATCTTTGATGAGACCTACCGGGAGAAAGAGGGTCCCAAGCCCCCGCTGCGATATGTCTGGAGGAATATCATCCTCATGAGCCTGCTGCATCTAGGGGCCATATTCGGGTTGGTGCTGATACCTTATGCGAAGATCCAGACATTGGCATGGGGTAAGAACATTTCTCCATTTGTTTCTTGGCATCCGCAAACCCCAAATCTATTGGGTGGTGTTTTTTTTTCCTTCAGGCCCACAGACTTGTGGAGGAGAAAGAAGTAAGTGGAGGTCATTTGTTAGAAGAAGCTACTCAGCCACCTTTGTAGCAAGCTGTGGGAGGGCTTGCTAGTGTCTCTTGGAAGGTCATGCAGGAGAGGGAAGGATTTGGCAGGGGACTGCTTGGCTGGTTAAAGAACAAACTTGCTTCATAGGCATTAAACTGGGAATAGCCCACACCTGAAAGTGCAGCCACTTCTGGGGTGAAGCACGGAAAACGTTTGATGGTGTGCAGTGACAGTCACAGAAAGGAAGGAAGATGCTAGCAAGAGCACTTTAAGGAATGGCTGGGGAGGCAAGGTACAGGGCATTGTTTGGCATGAGGGTGCTGCCCAAAGACAAGATTCCTGTCCTTACCAAGAGAGGGTAAATCCCACAGAGCCTCCACGTGTGTGTGAGGAGAAAGAGACAAAGTACAGCTGTGCTGAAGGTAAAAGTCTGAAGCTCAGGTCATACCATTCTTAGAAAAGCACATATTTAGTCCCATCATCCTGGAACTAAGCCTGACAACTTCCAAAAAATAAATAATCGGCTCTGCAGGCAGCAAATTCCAGTGGAAAGCAC
This sequence comes from Buceros rhinoceros silvestris, assembly GCF_000710305.1. Taxonomy (NCBI): domain Eukaryota; kingdom Metazoa; phylum Chordata; class Aves; order Bucerotiformes; family Bucerotidae; genus Buceros; species Buceros rhinoceros. The sequence continues at coordinate 6,421 of NW_010397104.1, forward strand.
AACGGGCAGAAGGTAGCTAGGCAAAGCTGTGTTTCCTCAGAGACCTTGTCCTGGGTAGGAACCAAAATTCTCCTTTGACTGCTTGAAAGGCAGCTGGGCCCAGGGCCCAGGCTGCAGGGGAGCCTTGCTTTCCGTGAGCCTTTGTGTGGACCTCTGGTGGAGTCAAGAAGCCAAACAGCTCCTAGTGGGAAGGTCGAGAGATTGCATCCAGCCCATGGCTTCCTGTGAAACAGAGCATCCTGAAACAAAAAGTGACAGTCTAATTTGAGACCTGCTGGCATTACTTTTGGTTTCAGTGGGATTTCTGTGAAGCGCGCAGCTGGAGGCAGCGTTCTTGCCAGCCCAGCTGTGGACAGGCCCTGGAGTGATCCACCTGCTCCATCATGCTCTCAAAGTCTGTCTTTCCCATGGCAGAGAGCACAAGTATCCCAGCTGGACCTGGAAGGAGATGGCTCTCTGATTGGCCAGACTGACTGTTCTCCTCCTGGACCATTTCAGCATCTCACAGACGGAGGCTTGGGGGATTAGCATCACTGGAGGCCACAGCACTTGTTCAGAGGCTGGCCACAGCATGTGCAGAAGTAGAGGCACTGATGTGTTCCCTGTACAGCCAGCATGGCCTTGGGGAGGGGGGGCGTTATGAAAGTAGACTTTGCTGGGCCTTTCCCTTGTGAAAACCTGACAGGCTGTGCCTTTCTCTGGGTTGGGCAGCACATGCAGCTTCAGCACAACAGCATTTCAGGGCTCTCAGTTCTGCTGTGTGTCCCATCCCTGGGCTCTCAGCTGGAGGCTAAACTGACAGCCCGGGTCCTCCAACCCCAACCAAATACATGAGGGCATTGGGGCAAGGAGAAGGGAAAAGGAGAGTCGTGTTTACTGGTTTCGTTTCAAGCAGCTGAGATGCACCATGATTTCCAAACCCTTCCAATGCTTCTGTCTTGAGCTACCCTGAGATACTTAAGTGGGCTTGAGCATGTTGGTCCAGAAGGTTAGTGTTGCTTTGCATTCTGCTAAGCCCCACCTTACCCCAAAATGGTCTCTGGGTCAGTGTCTGCAACTGTGTGCCTGTTTGGGGTGTCTGTATGGCATCCCATGGCATTTTGTGGGAATCTGCCTTGCTTTTTACCCGATGCCAGTCCCTCCTGCTCTCCTCTCAGTCAACTCTGGTGTGAAGTGCCAGTTGCTCTCTTGCCACTGTGAGGCACTGCAAGATTCCTTGGTGGCTTCCGGAGTGACAGATGCTCTGGGAATGGGAGAAGGACATGGAGTTTGGGGGAACTGCACTGTTCTGGACTGGCTGAAGACCCATCCTGCCTTACCAAAGCTGGAGTAGCTCCACAGAACTACCTATCCTGCATCCCTGGCATTTATTCTAGGAAAGGACCACCCTTCCCTGCACCCTGCAGCCAGGTCAGAGCTTTCCCCTATAGTCCATTCTCCTCCAGTGCTGACCAGAGCTGAGATCTTCTGATCCTCCACAGGTCTGACTTCTCAGGAAGGTTCTTTGGTGCCTTGCTCCTTCCTGCATTGACTTTTTCTCAGATCATGCCTTTCCTTAGCATATGCAAGGCATCTGTGGTTGTCATCTCAGAGACTTGCTGTTATTTTCCCAGCACTAGTAAGGAGACAACTGCTGTTCCCATTCTACACACAAGGACAGAGCAGCAGAGACTTATGCTGCTCGCAGCGGTACACCATGGGCAGCTCTCCCAGTGGTAGTCCTGGAGCTGCTGGGGTTTTTGCCTGTTTCTCTCTCTGTTTTTCAGATCATTCCTTCCTTAGGCTGTGTACGTAGAATACAAAATTAACGTGACCCCAGATGTTCCCTGCTGTGGTGGTACAGGCAGCTGTGGTGCCTGATAGTTGATCTGTCTTCTGTACTTTCTTATGAGGAGCAATCCCCTGCTTAAACACTCTTCATCCAGGCCACCATCTCCTTGATGTTCCTGTCCCTTTGAAACCAGTTATATTGATGACTGTGTCCTCTTTTGTTTTCATTTCTCTATGTGCTTATTCCTCTTTGTCTCTCAAGCTCTCCAGCCCTGCCTTCATCATTGTTTGCTGTTCTGTGTTGCTATGTGCATTGTATCCCCTGATCTCTTTCTGGTACAGAGCTTCCCAGAACGAGCTGGAGTTGTTGATCAGGTGAGAGCTCACCATTATGAGAGCTCTCCGAGTCCTTCCAGCACTACTAGCCAGCTCCCCTTTTATTCACCATCTTCTCCACTGCACTCGGCAAAGTCTTTAGCAATCTTTTCAGGGATCACAGGGCAGATTTCACCCCATTTGCCAAATGGCATAGAGATGGAGTCTGGAAGGGCAGGATGCAAACTGCATTTGAGCCTCCCTGCAAGCATGATTTGCAGGTTGTCTTCCTGGGCCTCAGGTGCGGCAGACCGATGATGTTTGTGTTAAAACAGTCAAAACAGTGACGGTTCCTCTTGACATGGTGCTCTAACAACATCCCAGCTCCCTGTAATGTCAGTGGTGGCAGAAACGTGGGTTGATAACCAGTTTATGTGGCTGCTGTATCATCTTTAGATCAAGGAACATCTTGCTGGATAATTCAGACAACTGACAGTCTGAAAATCTCAGCCAGTACTTCCCCTAGGGATGTGTCCTGCAAAACAGTCACAGAAGTTTTCTGTTACTTTCACATCAGGACTACTGCTGGCAACACCTCACTACTTAGTGTCCTCTCCAGGCTTAACTAGCAGGTGGCATGCTTCTCCTCTGACCGTGGAGGGGAAGTTCTGCTTTTGCCAGGTAAGGAAGTTAGGTTTTAGCAACAGTAGCTCCTGTGCCCTTGTGGAGCCTATGTGTTTTCTTGTTCTTGGTGTCTCTCTCCTGAGGGCAGCATGACCCACCTGGTTAGCAGTACTGAGAGGCAAGGAAGTAACAGTCCAGAGCTGTAGTTTTCCCTTTTACTGGACAGAAGCTCAGGGCACCTGCTGGAGCAGGGATACCTCTTCATGTAAACATCCTTGGTGTTGACTGCAGGTGACAGCACCTTTAGCATATTCCTGGCTTCCCTTCATAACTTGGCATCTGAATCTAGGCCCTGAAGAGGTAAAGGCTAGTGAGTCGTATAGACATAGCTGAGTTTGGGGGTTAATTTTTGGAGCACTGAGCGCATATTACTGCCAGTGGTCATAATTCTTTGTATTCTTGGTGAATGGGTCATTGGGGACATCACCTGTGAGTTGACAATCTTTCAGATCTTGGATACTTCAAAGCATGGTGTGTACACCGGTTGACCAAGGCTGGCCAATCAGAGGACAGACTCTCCCTAATTAGCCCCCTCCCTTTCCCAAGAGGGAGGGTTGAAGAAAGGGACAAGAAGAAAAAAGGTTGTCAGGGCTTTGCTGAGTTTGGAAACGAAACCAGTTTTAATAACAACAGAAAGATATTTATACACAGAAAGCAAAATATGAACAAATTGATACAGAATTGCAGCCGGTGGGGTGGGTGCCTGAACCATGGCTGGGGAAACAGTAATATAGGCTACCAAGCTGTTAACCCTCCCAGAGCAGCAGTCGTGTGGCTGGAGCAGTAGAAGAGAGCAGACAGCAGCAGCAGCAATGGCAGTGGCAGCGGAACATGTGGCAGCGCAACACGCGGAGCACGTGGCCCTGCCGCCACACATTTTCAAAGGAAGCGCAGGGGCACACCAGAACTCCATAGCCAATGAGATGTGCTGACATCATGGGAGGAATACAGCATGGGCTGTCTGGCATGTCTGTTTTCTCCTCTGCCACACAGGCTCAGTTCTCAGGGCTGGGCAAGATCAGGCGCTCCCAGGTGCTCCATAGGCACATGCACCCTGGGACAAAACCAAAGGTAAACTAAGCCTGTTTATCTTAAACCAGGACAGTGTGAAAGATGACTTTGAAACCTCAGCTGATGGAGTGCCTATGTCCTTCAGTTTGGGGCAGCATCACAGGGCAGCTGTGAAAACCTGTGCTACTTCATTTCACCTTCTCTACTCTCTTTCCAGTTCCTTCCTAGTGGGTGATGTTGGAGGAGCTTTTCTTCTTCCCCGTGAGATGCTGATTCCCTGGCTATGCAACATTGTACCTGTTTGCAGGGATGAACTGTCTGAATCATTAGGGTGCTGCATTCTTCTGCTTTCCACTAGGCTTTTCAATCTGTCACTGTCATGAGTCTTAGGTGTGGCTGATCGAGCTAATAGTCCCCAAGTAGGGTTTGGGTTTCTGTGGGGCTGGGTGCCTTGTACGCATAGACTGAGAATCAGCTCTTTTCCTACAGAAAGAGTCTATTCCGTAGATAAACTACAGCTGCTGTATATGGGCAAGAGGCAAGGCAGCACAGTAGTATAATTAGAGAGTCGTGGCCATTGTAATGACCTGAGACGCAGCTCTGAGAGAAGCCCACATGAGCTGCTGAGGTTCATGGGCTTTGGAGAAGGCTGTGACTGTTCTGTGCCAGGGCTCCTGAAGGCAGTAGGTGTTCTTTAACAAATGCTTTCAGGCAAGGCTACCCAAAAACAAGTCCGGTTTCTGAGTCTGTTAATGTCTCCACCATGTTTCTTCTGTGATTTCTTGTGCTTGCTGATACATCTTCGTTGCTGGTATTATTTGTTCCCAGAGGGGATAGCTATAGGCAAATTCCGATAATTGCTATATGAGAGATGAGATTCCTTCTCGCAAAGCTGAAATACCTCAGTCCTCAGCCAGAGTCATCTTCCTGGAGGCCAAGAAATTCCCAGTCGGCACGTGAGCATCCACCAGAGAGGAAAGCCCGGGCTATAAATAGGGCCTGTATTCACCTAACCTGGCATTTACGTTCTAGTGCTGTTGAAGATCAGGAACAATTGCATAGTTCATTTATGTCCCCAGTGCACCATTAACTCATGCCTACTTGCCCCACAGTGGAGAGCTGGGCTCTTACCCTAGCAAGTTGCCCGACACATCCATGGCAAGCTGCTGTTTTTTATCACAGTCTCCCTGTCTGATGTTTTTCATAGAGTCTGTATAGGTTGGAGGTTGAATCCAGACTCTTGGATGCTGCTTTCAGCTCTGCCATAAACTGCTTGGAAATTTACCTCAGCTGCTGAGGTATGCACTATAGGTATAAAGTTGTCCAGAGGTTTTCAGAAATGTGGTTTGCAGAGCGTAGATGCTTATGTTCAAGGGAGAATCACACTTCTACTAGTAGGAGGTACCTGAAACATCCAGGACCAGGTTTCGTTATTGCAGTGCCTGAGGCCAAAGAGGTTCTGCACACCAGAGTCATGTGTTAGATGCCTTTTCAAGGTTTGCTCTTCTATATGAATCTTTGTATGACTGATTTAAAATGAGTCTTAAAATCTAAAACCAATGGGGAACTGGTCATGAGCTGGTTCATAACTTTCAAGTCAGCATCATGGTACTGGGTGAGACCTTCAAAGTATTCAGCGTAAGTACTTTCCTGTCAGTAAGGCTAAAGAGAGACCTGAACCAAATGCCCTGCTCCAGCATCCCTCCCTTCTCCCCTTCCAGGCTTGGCCAGCTGGAGTGTGAACTTTGCTCAGGTCCATCATCTCTTACAAAGGCCAGATCCTGCTGCATTTGCATGTGGTTTCATCCCTCTTCATGTCCTGTAAATCAGCTATGACCAGTGACTGCTTGGCTCCTCCAAGAGCCTGCAGAGGTGTGCTGGTCTGGGGTTTGCCCTGCATTCGGCAGCAGGCGGGGAAGTCAAGGGCAACGGTGATCCGAAGTCATGGTCAGATCAGCAGACAGGGAAGGTCACTGTCATACAGCAGAATGGGAGTGAAGAGGGGACGTGCAAGCTTAAGGGGACAGAAGAGAATGTTAAATCAGCCAAGACCAGCTTTTAACTGGTAAAAGATTAGTTTTGGAATGTAGAAAAAACAAAAGTTGGTGACAGAAAGAGGAGGGAGCAGGACATGATAGGAAATAAAGCCTGGATTATTTTGAGTGAAAGAGCGGGGCAACAGTGCCTTGCATATATCTCAGATCTCTGATTCCACGCAAGTTTCTAGCAGAGTATCTATTTTCTGGATTCAAGATAAGCTTTATTAGAGCCATTTGGCTGGACTGAATGGTATTGTCAAGCATACCAGCGATGCCTGTCCACGGATTTACATGTAAGAATAAGAAGCTGTTTTCATGATTGAGCCAATTGCCTGAAATCTGCAAACTTACAACGAGGAAAGCATTTCCCCTGGGGGAGTGGTAAGAATACGTACCCTCCCTTAGGGGGCTGAAGGGGGGTCAGTTGTCCTCGGCACAGGTACGCACCCTTCCCTCTTGGTGTCTGAGTTTACAGGGCAAACCAACTGTTGAACGCCCTCCATCTTCCTGCCAGACTTCATGACCCTTCCTTCATAGAAAAAGATTCAATTTTCTGATGCAATTTTCTTCTTATCACCAGCTTCCTAGTGTAGTGCTGCTATGACCCTATTGGGGTCTTTTCTCCATTTTAGTTCTGGGACCAGGTGTTGGAAGCCAACTCAAATTGCAGAGGTCTCAAGAGGACATGGAGGAACACACAGACTAGAGCAGACATAAACATGTGATCCAAAGGGAGAGGGATGTGTTTTTTCAGTAGCTGACACAGGGCCAGGGAATTACTTCTGACCTGTGCAGAGCGGGAATGCATGAAGCAGCCTGAAGCTCAACTGGGTCCAGCAACTGCTGCCTCTGCCATGGGCATGACTTGCAATGAGTTGTTGGCTTTGGAATTTCCTTCTGTAAATTGTGCAGGAGCTGAGTAGAGGGTGGCGATCAAAAGGACTGTGGGAATGGGAGCCTCTGGGCAGATTTGAAGTCAGTGGTGGAGCTGAAGGGAAAGCCCAGGCTACAGTGGGATGGTAGGTTAGATATTTTTCTAGCCAGCTTCTGGTCACAAAGGAGGCAGAAGAGAAGCCTATCCCTGGTTTTGATGTGTCCATCTCCAGACCTGCAAGATCATCTATCACCTATAGATGAAAAGAATGCAAAAGAGATTTAGTTAGGAGTGGTGAGATAGGAAAGCAAGACACTCAATTATTTGGGGTGGGAGGAAAGGGGGATGCTGTTCCCTGGTGGACTGCAGAGCTGTTACCACAGAGCTATATGGAAGCAGTTGCTTTATACAATTTTGACAATCCGGCACCATGACAGATGATACTATGCTGAAGAACCAACCCTTGTGACAAGTCTTGTAAGGGGGAGCCTACTCCCTTGTCAGAGATGAAGAGCTGCAGTGATTTGCCCCACGTTGCTCAGGAAGCCTGTGGTAGCTTGGACGCTCTCATATTGATTTTTATTGCCCCAGTCTGTGCTTTCCATGGGTTCCTCTCTCGCTTATACAGGTTTGAGGAAAGGTCTGCTGTTGTGTTGCTCTGTCTGGAACTTTGCTGCAGGCTGACTTCCTCTAACTGCTCCAACACTTTCATTTTGTCTCTAGCCATTCTGTGTTTCCTG
>NW_010397104.1:13985-14339 GCF_000710305.1 Buceros rhinoceros silvestris
TCACCGCCTCTGGAGCCATCGGTCCTACAAAGCCACGCTGCCCCTGCGGATCTTCTTGACCATTGCAAACTCCATAGCCTTTCAGGTAAACATCTCCTCAGCGTGTCACTAGTCCTCAGGAGGAAGTGCTCCCCTGAATCACTGTCTCAGATACGGGACACAAGCTGATGAAGATTCCTCTCTCCTACTACCTCTTGTTAGGAAACAACCTACTCTTTCTATCTAACACTGCAGTGCTAGAGTCTGTCTCATTGTCTTCACCTTGTCCCATTACAAGGTGACGGTGAGACAAACTAGATGGGGAGAGGACTGTTGACCAACACCAGGGGTAGGAAAACTCTCCAAAGCAGGAAT
>NW_010397104.1:14456-18807 GCF_000710305.1 Buceros rhinoceros silvestris
TGTAGCTTTCCCTCGAGGAGTGGTCTCCCTGCGCTTGCTCCAGGTCCTGTGAAGGTGCTAAGTGCTCTCCTGGTGTTCCCTCACTCTCCTCTTGCTGCATGGCTGATAATGGGAGAGACATCTGCACAGCCCACAGAGTCAGGCTGTGGAATTTGCTGCTACAGAAAGACCCAGAACTTGTTGAGTTAAGGGCCATGCTTCTCTGGTTTAGAAGAGAATAACCCTGTTGTAAGTCACACCACTGGCTTACAGAGAGTCATCCCAGGTCAGTGATGTTTCAAGGAGAGGCGGGTTGGGCCCATTCAGAATGGCACAAGTCACTGCAGGCAGCTGATAAACACTTCAGAATATTGCCTAACCACTCACAAAAGCACTTCACAGCCCACAAAGCAGCAAACTGGGAAGTCCTTAGGGACTGTAGAAAGTAGCAGAGATGGCCCTTTAGAAGTCAGAGTGAAAACTCTGATTGCCATGGCACAGAAAAATCCTGCTGGTGTCTTGGGTGTGCTGCTGTGAGGCAGCTCTGGCAGCACCCCATCCTCCAACTGTACTTGAAGGGACTTCATACAGGCTTGCTTCTGTGCAGGCGGTACTTGGAAAGGTGGCAGGTGCGTTCACCTGAAGAAAGTGAACAGAAGAGTATCAGTGCTGTGGCCCTAAGTAATTCTTCAGCTGCAGTATGTGAGAGGGGTAAAGGTCAAGTGGACCAGGTATTTTAGAGTCATTGTCTTCCTTTCCCCTCTGTGTAGCCCTAGAGGATATCATTTCATTGGCATGTAATCAGAACTGGGAAGGGTTGGGGTTTTTTTTCAGCCTTGAAAAACTTTCTAAAACACTGTTGACTTTCCTATCCTCTGTTAGTACCAAACAAGAGTATTTCAAGAGGAAGAGGAAGGGCCGTGCTGCTGATTCCAGCTACTGGTTCAGCACTCAGCAAGGAAGCGGGATGGGTTGCTATGTAGTGGTTAGTCCTGTACAAAGACCATCTTTCACAGGGTTATAGGACAGAGGGGGAAAGAATTTGCTGAGCTATTGCTGTAGGGGATAGGAATAGACAAAGATGAGAGACAGACAGATATTTCAACTTCAATAGGAACTAATCCAAAGTTTCACTGAAAATTCAGTGCCATTCCCCATGGATTATCTTAATAGTTACTTTCAATGAGATCAAGAGAAGGTTTCTTTGCAATTTATCTCATTCTTGATAGTGGCAGCAACTCTAAGATGAGGCTGACTTTTAAGGCCAGAGAAGACTGTAGATTATCTTGTCTGAGGTCCTCCAGAAAATGCCTGTTCTCTGGTCAGAAACCTGTGGCTTGTGATTTCAGAGAATTTGGAAATTCTACCCCTAGTCAGCTCCTCCACCTGTAAGACCAGGCAGCTGCAGCACAGCTCCTGGTTATAGCCTGTAACTGGAAACTCCAAAGGAAGGAGGTGTTCTTCTAGGCCTTCCTTGCTGGTCTCAAAAAGCCATGATTTCAGACAGGATTGCAGTTAGAGGTGGTCCCAAAGTAGAAAAGATTTGGGTCAAGATACCGACTTTTCAGCTTTGAGAGCCCTGATTTGTGTTTGTGGGTGTGGTGGATAAGGTGCTGCCACGCTCCAGCTGCAGTACATGGTCTGTTTCCAAATTTGTGCCTCCTGCCTCCAGCAGAAGGGTTTCCGGAAGACAGGGAAAGCCTCCCCAGATGCGCAAACCCAAGCTTTCAGGCTGGGCTTTGTCATGTTATTTGATGCTGTGCAGTGTTTGGAACGTGAAAGAGATTTTAGGTCACAAGTGAAACATTTCCAGCATGGGTACTGGTTGCATTTCACCGTTTACTAGATAGGGAAGGCTGCTGGGACATCCCTTTCTGGGAGATTGCTGAGTGGCCAAGCTCTGGCTAGCATCACTGAGGGCAGGATTTGGCTGGAAGGAAGGCTGGAGTTCCCAGTATGTGGAAACAAGTGAGAGTTGAATCCTGGCTGTCATTGCCTTTTTGCGTGGCCTGCAGGTAAATCATTTTATCTCAGTTGAAGGAGGACAGGTAACAGCACTTAAAGGGGACTTGAGGAGTTACATCTTTGCTGCAATGTCCCCGTGTGGATAAGTCACTTGGTCTTTCCAGGCAAGAAATAGGGATGATTATGCCACTTCCCTACTTGCAAAGTGTTTTGAAGAAAAGTCCTATGTACTTACAAGATTAAGGAGCCTCTTGTGTAATACAGTTGATAGAAGCATACTTGGATCTCTGTTTCACGTTTTCTAGGATAACGCAATACATGGCAGTAAGCACATTGAAATCTTGGTGTCAAGGAATGCGCACAGGCTCATTAAATTCTCTTCTTAAAACTGGCCAAAACAATCCTTTCTTATTAGTAATTATGAAAGCTTTGACATTTTCCAAACTCTGCTGATTTTTCAGCTTAAACAGAATGGTTATTGGGCTGTAGGGGGTATTTTTGAAAACTGTCATTGAAATGGTGTCAGTATTCTATTTCTAAGGATAGACCTTAATTTTAGGACTGTTTGATTTCCAATGAAAAAACCAAAAGAGTTAAAGAAACCTTGCCCCTAAGTTAAACAGATGTGATTTGGCAATCCCAGGAAAAGCAAGACAGGTTGACCCATGGAAAATGTCACGGTGAAGGGAGGGGGCAGGTTGGTTAATCCCAGCTGGCACTGTGTAGGCACCGTGTAGGGGACAAGTGACCAACAAGAGCTGAACGGAGGCACTGGCTGGCCAGTGAGGGCTGACTATTGCAAGGGTGGGGGAACAGGCTGAGCAATCAGAACCTGTGATGCTGTGGAGCGTGTGCAAACAAATGTGTAAAATTAGCCAATTTAAAAAAAAAAAAAGAGAGGGAAAAGGCAGCTCACCAAAGAAGCAGATTTCAAAGAAAATTTAAGTGGTTGAGCAAAAGACACTCAACCTTTGTTTTAAAAGCCAAAAACCCCAAACCCTGGTGAGAAATAAAACGACTGATGTGAGTTCCGGTCAATGGGATTTAGGTGTTTAAATGTTTTAGGCCCTTTTATTAATTTGAAGGGAATCTCCAGCCTGGCCTTAAGTCTCCACTCCCGTTGCCTTGCAGAATGACATCTATGAGTGGGCCCGGGATCACCGCGTCCATCACAAGTTCTCCGAGACTGACGCAGACCCACACAATGCCATGCGAGGCTTCTTCTTCTCCCACATTGGCTGGCTGCTGGTGCGCAAACACCCAGATGTCATAGAGAAGGGCCAGAAGTTGGACCTGAGCGACCTAAAGGCTGACAAAGTGGTGATGTTCCAGCGAAGGTGAGTGGTGGGGTCAGGCCCAGTGCAGAGTCATGTGGGATGGAGCAGGGACCCTGCAAATGGGCTGGGAACCCCAAGTGTCTTTGATGGAACATGAGGAGATTGAGGGCATCATGTGAGGAATGTGAGCCTTCGGTCTGGCCAAGGCTTTGCTGTGGGATGAACTGTGAGAAATGAGCTGTGCCTCTCCAAGAGAAAGCTTGCAGGAGCTACTGCTACCTCCAATCCTCCCACACCCATTTCTTGCCTGCCTACGCTGTAGCATCTTGCCAGCGGTGGGCTGAGCTTCCCACCACAAAGCACCTCCATGCCTGCCTGCCCACAGCCCAGCTGCTGCTTTGACTGGCCCAGAGCGCACGCATGGGAGCCTCTGGGCCATCCTTGGAGATACTGTCGTACACAGAAACACAGAATCATTTTGGCTGGAAGACACTTTCAAGGTCATCAAGTCCAACCGTTCACCCTGCAATGCCAGGTCACCAGTAAGCCACGTCCTTCAGTGCCACATCTATATGTCTTTTAAATACCTTCAGGAACGGAGACTCCACCGCTTCCACAGGGAGCCTGTTCCAGTGATTTATAACCATTCTGTAGGGACATTTTTCATAATATCCAACCTGATCCTCCCCTAGTGCAACTTGAGCCCGTTCCCTCTTGTCCTATCACTTGTTACTTGGGAGAAGAGCCTGAACGCCCACCTTGCTACAACCTCCTTTGAGGCAGTTGTAGAGAGTGAAGAGGTCTCTCCTCAGCCTCCTTTTCTCCAGGCTAAGCATACCCAGTTCCCTCAGCCGCTCCTCACAGGACTTGTGCTCTAAATCTGTCACCAGCTTTGTTGTCTTCTCTGGACACGCTCCATTACCTCAATGTTCTTCTGGAGTGAGTGGCCCAAAACTGGACATAATACTCAAGGTGTGGCCTCACCAGTGCCAAGTACAGGGGAACAATCACTTCCCTGCTCCTGCTGGGCACACTGTTTCTGATACAAGCCAGTTTGCCACTGGCCTTCTTGGCCACCTGGGCTCACTGCTGGCTGCTATTCAGCTGCTGTCCGCCACGAACCCCAGGTC
>NW_010397104.1:18933-26701 GCF_000710305.1 Buceros rhinoceros silvestris
GGCGGCGCACCTCCCCAGCCACTCTTCCCCAGACCTGTAGCGTTGCAGGGGGTTGTTGTTACCCAAGTGCAGGACCTGGCCCTTGGTCTTGTTGAACCTCATCCCACTGGCTTCAGCCCATCAATCCATCCTGTCCAGATCCCTCTGTAGAACCTTCCTACCTTCAAGCAGATCAACACTTCCACCTAACTTGGTGTTATCTGCAAACACTGAGGTTGCACTTGATCACCTCATCCAGATCATTGGTAAAGATGTTAAAGAGAACAGGCCCCAACCCTGAGCCCTGCGGAACACCACTTCTGACTGGCTACCAGCTACATTTAACTCCATTCACCACTGCTCTTTAGACCCACTCATCCAGCTGGTTTTTTATCCAGAGGAGAAGACTCTCCAAGCCATGAGCAGCCAGTTTCTCCTGGAGAATGCTGTGGGAAACAGTGTCAAAGGCTTTACTAAAGTTTGGGTAGACAATGTCCACAGCCCTTCCCTAATCTACTAAGTGGGTCACCTTGTCATAGCAGGAGATTGGGTTAGTCAAGCAGGACCTGCCTTTCATAACCCCATGCTGACTGGGCCTGATCACCTGGTTGTCCTGTATGTGCCGTAGGATGGCACCAAGATGCTCTGCTCCATAACCTTCCCTGGCACCGAGGTCAGACTGACAGGCCTGTAGTTCCGTGGATCCTCCTTCCTGCCCTTCTTGTAGATGGGCGTCACATTTGCTAACCTCCAGTCAACTGGCACCTCCCCGGTTAGCCAGGACTGCTGATAAATGATGGAACATGACTTGGTGAGCAATTCCACCAGCTCCCTCAGTACTCTTGGGTGGACCGCATCCAGTCCATGGACTTGTGCGCGTCTAAATGGTGCAATAGGTCACTCACCATTGATTATGGGACCTTCATTCTGCTCCCCATTCCTGTTGTCCAGGTACTCAGAGAACACCTGGTCTGACCATTAAAGACTGAGGCAAAGAAGGCATTTGGTACCTCAGCCTTTTCTTCATCCTTGGGTCACTATGTTTTCCCCCCCCATCCAATGAAGGATGGAGATTCTCCTGAGCCCTCCTTTTGCTGTTAATGTATTTGTAGAAACATCTTCTATTGTCTTTTCTGCCAGTGGCCAGATTAAGTTCTACCTGGGCTTTGGCCTTTCTAATTTTTTCCCTGCACAGCCTCTCAAGATCTTTGTAGTCTTCCTGAGTGGCCTGCCCCTTCTTCTATAGACCATATCCTTTTCTTCCTGAGTTCCAGCCAAAGCTCTCTGTCTAGCCAGCCTGGTCTCCTACCCCACCAGCTGATCTTATGGCACACCAGAACTGCTTGTTCTTGTGCCTTAAAGATTTCCCACTTAAAGAATGTCCAGCCTTCCTGGAATCCTTTGCTCTTTAGGGCTGCCTCCCAAGGGACTCTTCCACCCAGTCTCCTAAAGAGGCCAAATTCTGCCCTCCACAAGTCCAGGGTGGCAGTTCTACTGACCCTCCTCCCTACTTCCTTGATAATTGAAAACTCTACCATCTTACCGTCACTGTGGCCAAGATGGCCTCCAACCTACACATCACCCACAAGTCCTCTGTGAACAACAGGTCTAGCAGGGAGCCTTCCCTAGTTGGTTCTCTCACCAGCTATGTGAGGAAGTTCTCTTTCACACACTTCAGGAACCTCCTGGACTGTTTCCTCTCTGCTGTATTGTATTTCCAGCAGACATCTGGTAAATTCAAGACCCCACATAAACAAGTGGTGGTGATTGTGAGACTTCTCTCAGCAACTTATAGAATATTTCATCTGTCTTTTCCTCCTGGTTGGGTGGTCTATAACAGACTCCCACCATGATACCTGCTCGGTTGTCCTTCCCCCTGATTTTTACCCCTAAACACTCAACGCTATCATCACCATCATTATGCTCAACACAATCAAAACACTCACTAACACACGGGGCCACTCCCCTTCCTCTCTTTCCTGGCCTGTCCTTCCTGAAGAGTTTATAGCCACCCAACGCAGCACTCCAGTAGTGTGGATCATCCCAGGATGTTTCTGTGATGGCAACTACATCACAGATTTCCTGCTGCACAGTGGCGTCCAACTCTTCCTGTTTGTTGCCCATGCTGCGGGCATTGGAGTAGATGCACTTTAGCTGGGCTAGTGATCATCCCATCATCTTTTTGGGAGGAGAAGGCCTAATTTCTACCTGACCATTCCCAGGCGCTACCGTGATTCCTAACTATCAGTATCCCTTGTGTCTTTGCTATTGCTGGCGCTCTGTCCCCTACCTCCACTGGCATGGCAGACCTACCACCTGCCTCTTGGATGGGGTATCTCTCAGCTGTGCGATGCTGTACTGGGGCTGATCTCCAGAGAAGGCGAGCCTGTCACCAGGGCTGCAGGGATGGGGGACTGAACCCATGCTGTAACCTCACTCAGGAGGTGCCTAGTTCAGTCCCAGATGAACAAAGCAAAGTTTATGGCTTCCCTCCTTTTTGTGCGTGGATTTTTTCTTGTGTGTCATCAGAGTGGTTCAGCTTTCTCTACTCCCATTCCTCTAGTGTGACAGAACCCACATGCTCGTCTCTTTGATGGTGCAGTGTCCCTTGCTTGCACTAGTTGATGAGGTGTATTGGTAGGCAGGGCCAATTCTGCAAAGAGGAGTTGCAGCACTGGGCCAGAGCCGGAGAATGGGCCTTGTGTGGGATTCTGCAAGCATGGGGTTGCCTTTATGGGGACCAACATAGCTGAGAAGCAAATGGTGCGTGAAGCCAAAAGCAGCAGCTGGTGTCTGAATCATGGTGATGGGATCATTGCTTTGTGCACACATGAGATTGAGACAGGGAGATAATAAGACCTGGGAGTCTCCAGGCTTGGCTTCTGCTCATCCAGGGTGAAAGATGCAGGGCTTAGAGGTGAGTTATTTCTGCACATGATATTCTCTGTATAGCTGAGTGTGAATCCTCCAAAGCGAGGACTGAACTAGCCCTTCCTGTCCTGCCTCTGCCACTGAGCACTTTCCTCATGGTCACTTCCTTTCCAGATACTACAAACCCTCGGTGGTGTTGCTGTGCTTCCTGATGCCCACACTAGTGCCCTGGTACTTCTGGGATGAATCCATCATCATCAGCTTCTTCATTCCAGCCATCCTGCGCTATGCCGTAGGGCTTAATGCCACTTGGCTAGTGAACAGTGCTGCTCACATGTTTGGCAACCGGCCGTACGATCAGTACATCAACCCACGGGAGAACCCCCTGGTCAGCCTGGGGGCCCTAGGTACGTTCAGAATCCACGTCTTTTGCTGGAGGTAGACGGTAGAGTGGGGACTGCCTCTTGGGGCTGCAGCTGCTTCTGGCAATTTCTGCAAATCCAGGTGTCCCCATTTCCCCCTGCACCCTTCCTTTCCAGCCTGTGCATCTGGGGTTGTTTCCTAGGCTGGCCAGTGAGTACATGTCGGCAGTGGGGTTATCAGTTCCCACCAGCCTCTCTCTCCAGGCTGGAAAGGACTCTGCTACACTTAGCACCTCCTTATCTCAGTAGCAATATTTTATTTACCCTGCTCGAAGGTCTCTCTGACCCATTCACCAGACTGGAAAACATGTGCTGCTGCCTCTGCTTATCTGTCTTAGTTTTGTCAACTTGAAAAGCAGCAGATACACATCTGAGCCTATGCCCCAGGCAGCTGCTGATTTTGGGGGTACTTGAGGATGAGACAAGCCAGATCATCTCAAGTATTTTCCTGAAAATTTGGGGACCTAGGAAAGTACACCCTAAGGTCAGGATTTACCCTAATCTGTTCTGGCAAGCCCAAATCCTCAGCTGGTTTTCATCACTGTAAGTCACTGGCGCTGCACCGATTTTCACCACTGAAGGATCTGCTTCTGGGATTTTGGTAGGGAGGGATTTGAACTGCAGAGACTCAGGGGAAAGAGCAGGAGTCCAGGCGATGTCACTGAAGGGGTGAGCACTGAAGCCAGCATTGGCAGCATCTGGAGCAGAGGGTGACTGTCTGGGGTAGATCACTTTATAGAAGTCTGCCTGCATTATTCCCATCTGGAAATGCCCTTTGGATTTGGCATTGGGACTGCCAGTGTTGTAGGAGTGTGGATTGGCCTGGCTTCTTGGAGACTTGCTGCAGGTCTAGCTAGTAGCTTAACCAGTGCCACTCTTAGTGGCAGAGAAAAAGCCATTAGGATTCCCCTGGTGCTTCAGTGCAGTTGGTGAGCCAGGCCTTTCTCAGCTCCTGGCCAAATGCGTGCTCTCCTCTACAGCACCATAGGTTGTCTGTGGCTGTCATTGAACTCATTTGGGCCAGCCTGGGCATGCCGGACCATGCCTAAATGAGATGGGGTGGATCGTAGAGAGGTGCAGTTGGGCTGAGAGGAGAGAGGAGCCTGGACTCAATCCAGAGCCTGTTTCAGGAATGTGGTGCTTTGGGCCAAGATAAAGGGGCTATCGCAACATCCTCTCCCGGGTTGTGTTTTGCAGGAGAAGGTTTCCACAACTACCACCACACCTTCCCCTATGACTACTCTACCAGTGAGTTTGGCTGGCGCTTCAACTTAACCACAGCCTTCATTGACCTCATGTGCCTCCTGGGGCTGGCCAGTGATCGCAAGAAGGTCTCCAAGGAGGTCATCCTGGCTCGGAAAATGAGGACTGGAGATGGCAGTCACAAGAGTAGCTGAGTTCCTGCTCCACTTCACACACACATCCACACCTCTCCTTCCTCCTTTTTTCTCCCTTTATCCCTTCCTGACCCTTCCGAACACGCTGGACAAAGGTGTAATGTTCTGTTTACTAACTACTGAATAATG
This sequence comes from Buceros rhinoceros silvestris, assembly GCF_000710305.1. NCBI lineage: Eukaryota > Metazoa > Chordata > Aves > Bucerotiformes > Bucerotidae > Buceros > Buceros rhinoceros. The sequence goes on from NW_010397104.1 coordinate 23,732, forward strand.
CTACCAGTTTGCTTAAGATAACAATAATGAGTTTTAACTCACCTCCCATGCTGTATTTTATATGATGTGTTTAAGAACTAGGACTCTGCTGTTACAACGCAAGGCCACCCCTTTCCCTGCTCTCCTTTTCCTTTCTGTTCTTTCTCTCTAGCTCTTCCACCCTGGTCTCCTGCTTTATGTTGTCCTGGTCACTCTCTGGTAGAGGAGGTGGTAGGAAGCAGCCTGGGGAGGTCCATCGCAGCTGGCTACATACCACGGAACTAAGGGAAGCCTGTACCAGCTAGCTAAAGAGCAGCGACAAAGTCAGGGACCCTCTCCCTGCCACCTTACCCCCAAAATTCCTTCTTCTGTCTCTCCTCCTTGCTCAAGGACTGCAGACAGACATGGCATGGTTAAGCTGCTCTCCCTGGGAAAAGCAGCCCCATCCTCTCCCCTTGCCATCAGAGAAAGCTGTCTCTTTCCAAGATGTCTCTTGGGAAGTGTTCTCCCCATGCACAGCCTCTCTGACTGGGAAGAGGAGAGCCCCTAGACTCTCTCAGAGCTCTAGCCAGGTCCCCTGGTAGCCGTGGTGGCAGCGGGCACTGGAGAGGGAGCCTTGGTGGCTTTATTACCTCCTCCCTATGGCATCACATCCTCCCTATCTGGACTGCCCATTGTGCCCTGTTCCACCAGGGACTGAAGGCAGAGCCTGACTCTGGACTCCGTGGTCCTTTTGAAGAGCCACAGTGAAGAGGGGGACAGATGGTGGGGTGTGCCACTGGCTGCCATGGGGCGGCACCAGCCTGGGGTGGTTTTGTTTGCTGCCACTGCTGAGATTTTTGCTGGCAAATGGGACTTTGACAAAGTGGAGGGAAGGAGAAGGGCGGAAACCAAGGCTCCACCACTGAGTTAAGCTGCTTTATGCGCTGGAGGAACAGAGCCCCACTGGACAGGCAAGGGAGCGCCTGCTGGCGTAGGGAGGGTGAAGCTGTCTACGGGAGCAGATCTCTCCATCCTCGGGGTCTCTGCTCAGTAGATTAACAAGTGCCTGAGAAACACCAGTGTGGGGCCAGGTGGCATAGAGGGCTGGAGGGAATTGAGACCTCTCAGGTGAGACACTGCCACCAGTGCAGGCCACCTCTGGGCTTTCCTACTCAGAGTTCACTGGGGTGGTTTGCTATTCTCCACTCCTCCAAGGGAAGAGGAAGCGGGGACAAAAGCAGCTTCTTGTTAATCCCTTAGCTTGTCTTCCAGCCCTCTCGGCAAGCCATCTCGTCACCTTTCTCCTTCACTGGTGAGGCAGACAGCAAGGGTAGCTGAGCCTGTGGAAAGGTCGGTTATATCACTGAGCTGGTGTGGGCACACAGATGGAGTGTGCACAGGGGAAGAAAGTCCTCGTGGGTGATGTTCCCTGCAAGCTGCAGAAACCACAGCAGGTGGTGTGTTAGGTTCTGGGCATCGTGGGCCTGAGCCCCTCACTGGGCTGAACATGTTTTTTTCTCCCCTTAACTCTTTCCATTATTATTAATTGTTGTTATTATTATTAGTTGTAGCAGTAGTAATTTTTTTGTTGCTTAAATGCATCAAATGGATCTGAAGGAAAGCACAAAAGGTGGCCGGAATGAGGCGATGTTGAAGTGGGATTTGCAGCACCTCCACTATTCAGGCAGGCCAGGGAGGGCAGAGACGGAGCAGATGCCATCTTCCTTGCCTCAGCTCTGGCAAGGCAAGCTTCAGGGGAGCAAGTCTCTGCAGCTTTGCTTTCTCCTTCTGCTGTGAAACTCACCAAGAACCAGGACAGCTCTGTGACGTTCTCCTTAGCCAGAACATGCTTGTTACTTGGAAAAGGAGCCCTTCTCCTCTCCTTTTCCCTCCCTGCTGCTACCATGGCCTTGTTATTGCTCAGCAATGGGACCCTTCAAGGTTTTGAGGTGTCAGGAACAATGTGGTTTCCAGCCAAGAGGGAGGAATGGAGCAGGGAGCCCTTCAGCTCCCAGTTGTCAGGAGACACCATCCTTACTGCTCTGAGGCTTACGACTGCTTGGCTAGCTGGGACAAAGGGAGTTGTGGCTAAAAAGGGATCCCTCCCTTTTAAAAAAAAAACAAAAAAAAACCCCAAGAAAAAAAAAAAAAACGGCTTACGACTGCTTGGCTAGCTGGGACAAAGGGAGTTTTGGCTAGAATGGTATCCTACCATTGAAAAAAAAAAACCAGAAAAAGCCCTAAGAAAAAAGACAAACACTGTAAGCTCTGTAATTGTGGGCTGGGTTTGCTCTAGTCTAAGTCCCTCTGAACTCAAAAATCTCAAGAGAGGATGAATTTGAAAGGGGAGAGGGGTGGGGAGAAAGTGAGGAGAATTCTTTGCTTGTTCCTGGTGCCCTTACAGTATTGTGTGACATACCCTACGGTAGAGAAGCATGCCATGACATGCCTCAATATTTTACATCCTCTCAGCAGAGAAGCAGCGTTTGACATCAAGGGTTTCCTTCAAATGTCAAATGCTGATTTGGGTCCAGAATCGGGAATTAGAGTGGAAGCTGAGGAGCAGTAACCAAACAGTCCTGGTGTTTGCCCAGTCACTTTAAAGGTAGATTGGCAAATATCTCTGGGTGCCTTAAATCTTTCTTTAATATGCGTAGGAGTATTGACAGCTATTTGCCGTATTTTTTCTTCTTTTTTTTTTCTGAATTACAAACATTCGAGGGGTTTCTTAATTATTTAATTGCCTACATTGAACTGTGGGTGCAGGTGATTTTGAATGTATTTCAGTAGAATTTCTGTTAGATTAAGAAACAGATACAACACTTTAAGTAGAACTTTGTTTGAGAGATATATATATACCTATAAATATATATATATATTTGGTGGCATGTTTGTATCCTGGACTCATCATCTGTATGTTTAGCAAATGAGTCTGTGAGGTGAAAGCAGAGACGGCAGCAGTGGGACCTCATGGCTAGCGCAGGCGGTCTCCTGGGGACCGGTTTTGCC
>NW_010397104.1:26752-28904 GCF_000710305.1 Buceros rhinoceros silvestris
TGGCTAGAGCAGCCGTTCTCCTGGGACCTGTTTCTGACTCCGCTACTCACTCACTGCATGATGTGGGACAAAGTCACTTAAAAATTCTCTGTGCCTCTGTTTCCCTATCTGAAACGGGGTTATGTCCTGCTTCCCAGGGGTGTGGTGAGGCTCACTGCCCACCAGCCAAGTGCGGAGGAGGGAGGTGTAGGTAGCACATTGCTGCTGGCAAAAGCATGGACTGGTTTTTTTTCCCAAAACCATTCCCAGCCCCGCTGGTATTGTGAAGAGCAGATGTCCACATGTTGGGTGTTCAGGGAAGGACTGGAATGTTGAATCTGCACATTGTCTAAGCTCTGTCACTGTTGAAATGTGAGTAGGATACGATTTTTCACAGCGTAGGGATTTCTGCATAGTAGTATCTCTGTTTTGTGTACTGGAAAAGGAAAAAAAAACCTTTTTGAAATAATTTCTACTAATATGGAAACACAAATCTGGTTGTGCTGAACTGAAATTTTATTTGTTCATAATAAAAATGTTACTTTAAAACTAGTGGTAGTGATGACATGGCGGGCTGGGCTCAGTAAAGCACGCGATGCCCCATCAGGATGGAGAGCGCTACGTGTTCCTGTTTCCAAACCTTCCTCCCTTCCAGGAGAACCAGGGAAAAAACCTCTGGCTCTTTAAGCACCGTGAATGAATGGATTATAATGGCTTTCATACTCCAGCACAGCCCGGGCAGGCACACCCTGCCAAGGCTGCCGCTGTTCCGTGGGGTTACTGCAGGTTAATTCCAGCCGGGGCCTCTTGCCAGAGCCTTGTGGCTGGCAGAGACATGCAGCATAACACGTAATACCAGCAGCCCGTCTACCCGGCCAGGCATGGCTGTCACCACGTCAGGCGCGAGGGCGGAATTTTCCCCCTGCAAGACCGAGCATCCCTGCTCTCCCCACCCCTTTTTGCAGCCGGAGGGAAGTGAAAGTAGAAAGGGGAAATCCCCAGACCAAATCTCACTTTAATTGATGTTAGCTTCCCTGCTCCTCCACCCAACAGCCTTTTGAACATCTGATTGTAGTGGCCAATAATGCCATCTCTGCATGGTGCCAGAGACAGCAGAGGGGATGGCCTTCTTCACAGCAACTTTACCACTTGCAGCACCTGGGAAACCCTGATACCGCCCAAGTTTGCTGGTGCCGCTGGCGCCACTGGCCCCGTGCAGCCGACATGCTGAATTCCTTGGCAAAACTGGTCCACGCTTTGGTTTCGGTTGCTGCTGCTAGCAAGCCCTTCAGGTGGGAAACCTACGAGGGAGGAAGGGCTGGGCTCTTCCAGCAGCCTCGGTCTCCCACCTAGAGGTGTGTGACCAGCCCATGCAATGAGGTGTGTGTCTGCTCTAAGCTGTGGAAAAAAAACAAACAAAATGCTCTGCTCACCAGCTGGACACAGAAGTGTGTCCCTGGAAGTGAAAGAGAGGTGCTGCTTCGGATAACCCTCCTCAAACAAGTGAAACAGAGAAGGCAAATCTTCAAACCTTCTGATTGTTCAGCCAAACCTAAAAATAGTTAATGATCCCTCTGCCTGGATTTCATGAGAGTGGCGCTCAGATCTCAGCCTATCCCTCTTCATTACAGGCTGTTACTAAGCCTCCTGCCCAAAATATGTTTTCCTATACTATCAAGCCCTTAGCAGCACCAGCTCAGCAGTTTGAGTTCGTTCGTTGGCTGGAAGTGTTTCACATGACCATTATTCCTGGTTAACTATGTAATCCGTGAATTTGGGTTGCAATTCCAATGCACCCCAACTTTGTTTCTCTGAAGATCTCCCACCCACCAGGGAAGGCGCAGGAAGGGAAGGGTTAATGCACCAGCCAGTTCTGTTGGGCAGGAGGGGGCAGGCAAACAAGTGTCTACTTGTTCAGACCCAGGGGAGGAGCAGCCCTCTTCGGGCAGGCGCTGGCTGTCAGCAGCCAGGCAGAGGGTTTGCTGCATCTTGTCCCTCTGGGCACAAGACGCAGGAAATGCCAGTGTGGTCTTCGCGGGTGGGACCAAGTTCCAGCTGCAACCCCCTGCCCCGAGCCGGGATGCAGTGACCACAGCTGCGAGGAGCCCTGTGTGCCCTGGGAGGGCAGTGGTCCTGGCAGCAGCTGCCCAGCAGCCGGGCTGGGTACCAGCTC
>NW_010397104.1:29044-29400 GCF_000710305.1 Buceros rhinoceros silvestris
CACCACGGTGAGAAGCCGGCAGCCGCTGCTGACCCTCCAAGAGAGGCCAGGACCTCAGCAGAGCTGTGGGGACCTCAGGAGAGCAGGGGTGAGGCAGGGGGTGGGGCAAGTGAACAAAGACCCAGAAGGGGGTGGAGGAGATGGCATCACAGCAGCCCTGCATGCCAGATGAACGGAGTCGGTAGCATTTGCTTCATGTCCAGCTGAGTGGCCTCAGCCCTGCCCCCGAGGGGCCTCTTCTCCTGGGGAGCGGCAGCCTCCCTGTCTCGGTGGGCAGCGCGCTCTGGCACTTGTCTGCCATGGCTGGCCGCAGGACCGCGGGTGCCGGCACGCACCCCGAGAGCGGGGTGCCCGCG
>NW_010397105.1:0-5971 GCF_000710305.1 Buceros rhinoceros silvestris
CAAAGCCAAGCCATGACCATGAGTACCTACTAAGTCACAGTAGGTACAGCCAAGCTTCCCAGATGACCAATAGGTAGTTGCATTCCCCAGCTTTCACCTTTTGGTGAATGCAGTTGTCTCTTTCAGGGGAAACTAGAGGGCAAAAAGATCACTGCTTATGGCAGCTGGAACAGAAGGGAAGAATGTCAGAGGTGAATGGGTGAGGAAGAGAGAGAAGGAAATGACTGAAAACCGGCAGGGAGCAATGCTTCAGGGAGTGAGGGCCTACGTGTTTTTTACCTGTGTACCTGCAGCAGTTACCTGCGGCACTGGAGACAAGTTCAGCCTCCTAGACTGACGTCCTTCGCAGCTAGACCACTGCCTCCAGTAATACTGGGCTACATGAGGGCAGCCCTAGGAATCTTTACTACTGGTACTAGTTTTGGTGAAATGGCCTAGTGCTAGAGGAAAGTGAAACAGACTGCAAGAATGTCTGCAGTATTTGAGATACTGGTGCCCAGATGCGGAGCTATTGCAGTTTTCCATTTTCCTTCTAACATCCAAAAGCACATGACCACTTTGTAAGAACTGGAAACTTAGTTAAGGATCCTGAGAGAGTCACCCTTGTTTAGCCAGGGACACGTGACAGTTTCCAGAAGGAGGATGTGTATGTGGGTCCAATGCAAATTGCTGCCCACTAATGCTTCTGGCCGTGGCAGTCAGGCCAAGGGCAAAGAGGCCCGAAGTCTTTTCTATATACCATCATATTGTCCACGCAAGGCCCCAGTGGACGATTAGAGCCTTTATTGTGACGTAGTAGAGTCGTTTTCATTAATACCGTTACAGTCCTTCAGGAAATAGACATGTACAGCACAAAGGTTTTAGAGACAGGTGGGAAACCCAAATGGAGCCCTTCTCCATGCGGAAGTAGACGATACTGTAGACCGATAAAGCTGAGTGATATGGAAACTGATGGTTCAAGCCAGTAAATATGAGCCGGAATTCTGACATAGATCCTAAAAGAAACAGAACTGTAGCCAAGAAGACCCTTTAATGACTCCATTTAGACTCAGTCATAAACTTGCCACACAAAACAATTTCCTAGGTTTTCTCTCTTCATAGTTCTGTTAAACAGAATGCAAACAGAAGTACTGAAGAGTTGGTACCTTACGTTGGTAGCTGTTTGGGTTAAGATCTATGGTTCAAACCCAGCCCGGATAAATAATTGTCAGTGGTAGTTTCTGCATGGCAGTGTTTTAATTCTAGATTCATTTAGAGGTGACCAAGAAAGAAGACATTCATACCAGAGGAAATTCGAATAGTTCAGCATCTTTGTTCCAAATTTGATGGAAAAAATGAAGTACACAAATCAAGAACACAATTTTGTTTCTGTGCTTAACTACAATTACTTAGAATTCTCAGTGACCTTCATGAAATTTCAACTTTCATAAAAACACTGTGTGTTAAATAATTTGAAAATTCTGCTCCTTAATTTAAAATATGCCTTTCTTATATTGAAATTAAGCAGTGATGTATGCTCATGGAATTTCTGCTACAGTTTTCAATTAAGTTAAAGCACTGTCTCCTAAAAGGGAAAACAAGGTCTGACTCATTTATGGGTACTTGCATGCTAGCCAAAATGTTGGGGTGTAACAGAATTTTCAAAGAATATTATTTATTTAGTATTTTTTAAAGTCCATTTTATGCCAGTATGAACCTGACTTAATAAATGTTTGGCAGTTGGCATAGAAAAAAGACTGTTGCAATTATATTCACTCAATATTATTAATACATGCTAGCTTTGAATAGAAGTCTTCAATTTTTTTCAAAGAAAGAGTTCTAAAAGTATTTATTGGGATGCTAGCACTGTGAGGCGGGTGTGTGCTTACTGTGACCTTGATGACACGATTTAGAAAGCCTCAAATCTGCTTGTGGAAATATTGCTGCTAGACCCTCAGGTTTTTAGAGAGTGTCTTAGATTCTCATGTCATTTACAGAATTAGCACTGGATGTCCTGTTACGGTAGTGTGTATGGTGTTTGCCTTTTCCTGAACTGCTCTGAAGTGTGAAACTGTCTTTCTCCTAGATGTTTCATTAGGCAGTCATCTGTTACTAGAGAAAACAGAGGTAACCCTTGGGAAGGAACATGGTAAACGCCTGCAACAAGGACAGATGCTCAAAGATAATTCTTTCAACTACACATTTGCATTTACATCTAAGCTTTATAAAATGGAGCAGCTAATGCGGTTTCTTACTATTACATGATCTCAGTCTATAGGGTTACTTTGTTTCTTAAAAGTCAAATTTTAGAACTTTCACCTCATCAGCCGATTGAGGGATTTACTTGTAAATATCCAGAAGTCAGACTCTCAAAAAAATAAGCACTATCATTTTATATAAGCATTTCTTAAGCAGGGAAGTGGTTACTTTAAGAACAGAAATCAAATCAGCTCTAATCCCAATAATTAAGGTTGAGTTTTTCTAGCCTGACTCTCGAAAGTTTGCACTTACTTCTGAAAATGGCACAAATGAAATTGATACACGTCTGGCAACAAAAAATACATCTCTGAACAAGTCACAGTAGGAGATTTATATTTTTTGTTCGCAAATCATGTAATAAAAACATCTCTCTAGGTGCTTTAAAGCCATTGTCTCTTGAGGTTAGTAGAGTTACCTTAATAACGATTAGGAAGTATATATCAGAGAATAGAATGTCAGAGCTAAAATAAAGTTTCGTTAAGATCTCCCATGAGAGGCCAGTAGGAAACTGGTTGCCATTTTGTATCACTATTTCCCCACTTTGTTCTTTCTGGCTCCTTCACCATGAACCAGTTGCAAAGATGGTTTTCTTTAGTAAGCATAGGAGTCACTGCTGCTTTTGCTGGCAGACAGGTTCAGCAATCCAATATTAAAATTATCCAAACCCGCTATATTAATAATTTTGATAATTTAGGAGGTTTTTCATTGTACGTAACAGAAACAGGAGCTCTCAGTATGTGTTGTGAATGAACCCTGGAGAGTGATGCATACTAAATCAATTACCGAGCAGGCCCCTGAAATGAGAGGCACTTGAGTCCTTTTCTCAATGAAAACATGAGCGTCAGTCTCAGGTGCTTTCAACCAAAGACAGCTCCCATGCTACTGGACCATAGAGTTTGGTTTTTGTGTGTCCTAATGAGCATTTGGTTTTTCCAACCAAAAGTGAAATAATTATAATTAATTATAATTAAAATAAGGACTAATTTGGTGTCCCAGTAGTTAGGATGTTCTGGGAAATCTATGTTATGTTCTTTCTTCAAAGTAAAAAAAGCAGAAATTTGAATCTTTGTGTCCCACATCCTGTCTCAGTGCCATAATCTCCAGGAGAGGTGCAAATTCAATGCTCTGACCTTAGATTTGGCTAGAAATTTCTGTCTGGCCAGAATAGAACTTTTTTGGTGAAAGCTTGGTAAATTGTTGTTTAGGTGTATGGATATTTTGAATTAGAAAACCAAAATTTGTGGGAGGTGAGGAGAAAGGAGAGGAAGGAAGAAGAAATCTTGTCGGGTTCTATGCAATATTTATCTCTCAGTGTGATTATTTAGGATGTTTGCCCTAGTGAGGCACGCTGCGTTCTTCACCGTGCCAACTCACTAGTCCTCATAGGAGATTGCACCCCACCTTGTGAGTTGCTTCCAGGTGTGATGATTCAGAGAACATAACTCGACCTGGCTCCAGGAGTGGAGGAAAAAACTTCTAAGTTTGCAAATCTCTAGTTCTGTTTAAAAATCTGAATCTTTCTGGCGTGACTAAATGATTGCAGTAGAATAATAGTGGTGATAGTGGGGAAGAAGGTAGCTCTAGCTTTCAGAGCAACCTGGATATATACCTTGAAATAGTTACCAACACTTGGCAGGAACATTTGATATTTCAATTAAATTGTACTGACTTCTCATCTTAGTGCCAAAAATTTTAGAGTGCTTTCCCAAATGGAGATGAGGAAAGTTACAGACTACAGAACTGCTGTTCTTCAGACGTTTTTCTCCTTTGAGATTATAGGACAGGCTCTAATCCCTTGTGGCCTCGTGATTAAAAGTAACTGGACTTTGGCAATTTTACTTTCCCTCTTTCTTGGACTGCTGAGTGTTTTGCAGGCTTGCACGGGTTATCTGCTGGAGGCTAACACAGCAGGTTATTTTGTTGACTGATGCCCATACACCGGGAGTGGCCAAACTTCCTTGATGCGTTGGCTGCAGAGTGATTTACAGATTAAGCCTCTGGTCTGCAACGGTGCCAGCAAGGCTGCTGTTCTCTCTCGCTGACATATTGCAGTGCTTTAAGCTGCAAACTCTTTGCTTACCCTTTCAGTCTTATTATAGTTCTTACCCCACATTTCCTTTTAGCGCAAACCGCTCCATTATTTCTGCTTTGCACCGGGCTCCTCTCCTATCTCTGTCTCAAGTAACTCATGAAAGTGACAGAACAAATAGAAGCAGCTGCCTGTGTCCTACCTGTCTTGCAAAGGGGCCACAGAAGGGACCGTTTCTGCAGTATGGAGTACAAAACTGGGCCAGATGTCCTTAGCTTAGAGTGTGGCCATCCATGACGAGTGTTTACAACAGGTGGTCTTAAAGGAATGCATCTGTGTTTTTCTCTCGAAAGTTGCACAGGTAGATGGGCTCACATTTAGCATACAAAAAACCTCTTCAAAAACTCAAACTCAATGTGGAAGCACTGGCATCTCTGTGGGTATATCGTTGTTTCTTGAAGGAAGACCTGTCATTATAAGAAAACCTGAAATGAGGAGGAGAAAGTGTCTTACCATTTTTTCCCTAGTTTTGCTCAGTAAGTGCTATGAACGGTTTTACCAGTTCAGCACAAAGGGTCCATCTGGTCTAGCATTCTGCTTTCAACACCAGCAATTCGTTCAGCAGTGTTTAGGTTTTCTGAGCCATAAGATAGTGACTAGGGAAGAGTAGGAACAGGAAAAGGAACATATGTGATCCCTCTAATACTTTTTCAGCTACCAATCACCTTTAGCTTAGGGGATTTTGTGAGCCTGTTCTGATTTGTCTGTTTAGTTACCAGATCTTTCTCTCAAGTATTTACCCAGTCTTCCTTTGATTTCGTGAAAACATTTTACATTCACGTTCTTTTGGCAGAGAGTTGTATAGAATTACTGTTCCCAGCATAAAAAATAACCTCTTTTTGGTTTTTTGTTGGGTTGGTTTCTCTGAACCTGTCTCCTACTAACTTTTTTTTCCTAACAACTTACATATCTGACATTTGTGATTAAATATAATCTGGTTTCTAATTTACTTTATTTTGATTGTCTTGAGGGTTGAGGAGGACTGTGGGCTATGCTCATTCTTACCATAATTTCCCGTGATAGTTTTACTTTACTTACCCTTAACATTTCAGAATGAATCTAAACTCAGGTGTCCATGTAATGAAGGCAGAGCCACCACAGGAGTTTGTAGGAACTAATTAATGGAAATTTTTAAAGTTTGATGATGCATATGGGGAAGAATTCCTTATTAAATCACTTCAGCTCTTGCTGAAGGTGAATGGAGAAACTTCTGGTTGCAGATACCATTTTGTGATCTGCTGAATGAAAAATGGGCAGTGTGTCAGTATGGGCTTGGGAGAGACTGGTCAGGGCCAGTAAGGCCTGTTAGCGCTCTCAGCCCTGCCCTATCGCCTGCACGGTATGGCTGATGTACAAAACACTCTTGCAGAGGTAACCCTCCAAAGGCATTTTTATCTTAAGCGAATTAGGAAAGGGTGAACTGATTTAGAAAAACAAACAAACCCAGTCTGTTGTTTTAAAATGTTTATAGACTAATTCCAAGACTTTTTCAAATGTTTGCATTGATTCAGAATTGTTTCTTTGTTTTATTTTGCTCTGTCCCTTCTGTTTGGGTCTGTTGTACTGCTCTGGTGGTCTTATGTTGGTGGTAGGAAACAGTATAATATCCTTCACCATGTCTGTCAGTCTGCCTCTGCTTCTTCA
>NW_010397105.1:6084-33831 GCF_000710305.1 Buceros rhinoceros silvestris
CTGTGCTCTTTTAAGTTACTGCAGGAACAGCAGTGAACTTACTTAAGTGATTTAAACCTTGTCAGTAGGACACACAGGTTTTAGGGAGCATCTTCCACCCAGTCAGAATATTAAAATTCAACCTAGTATTTCTACTAGCTTGAAGTGTGATTTTTTACAGTCAGGGATAGGAATGCTGCGTACAGTGAGCAAAAGAAAAATCCCTTCAAAGTATTATCAATGGATCATTATAAAGACCGTGATGGCAGCAGTTAGATAACTGGAGGCACCAACCTGCAAACAGTTGTGCTTATCATGTGCCTATTGTGTGCTTAGATAGTGAAGGTGAAAAATCGTTTTAATTTTTTACTTTTACTTTTGTCTCATGCATCTCTCTGGTTGCATTAAGGTCGAGGACTGCACCAGAGTTCTCTACAGGGCCTTAAGGCATGACAGACTTAGGCACTTCAAATAGAGGCTTAAACCATTTTGTAGAGTGACGTTTGCCTGATAATCTGTCTATTCCCATTAGATAAAGGTCCCTGGCTTTAGCCCGTCATGTAACCAAAACCACCAAGAGTCACCAGAGAAGTAGTAACTTTTGAGCACGTTAGAAAGGAATATTCTTATCTTGAAAATGGCTGTGATGTAATTATCTTTGGAAATTCTGTTTTATGAACAGTAACAAAAGAATTGGTTTTCAGCAGAGTAATTTAAAGATGTATCCACTGCATCTAATGTACAAAGGTGTCTGAAATTTAGTGAATCAAATATCTGGAAGGCTAATAAAGACTTCAGGAGGGCCTGAAATTTAAAAGAAATACCAGAAGGACTGTAAACAATAAGTGTTTAACAAGTGCTGACTTAAAGCTACTGAGGATATAATAGGTTTAAATTGACTGTTTGGAATGATAAAGCATAGAAAGTCTGGCTATGATGTATGGCCAGAACCACCAGTATGATAATTCCTGCCACTTTAATGTGGGTACCTGGGCTACCGGTTTTGGAATTCTGTGCGGTTTTAGACAACCCAGTTTCTGCCAGGGCCAAAACTGGAGGGGAAATGTGCTATCCATAAAAGTCAACCACAGAAAAAGTCAACCACAGGAAAACTAGTCAAATAACATTACGAGTCTCAATTGAACCCATGAATGTCAATACACGTAGCATGAAATTACATCCTTGACATGATTTGTTGGGCTGAAGTGTAGTATTCTAACATGGTTTGTAGCAAGTTTTCTTAAGTGCAACAAAAAATGATGGCCTCTGACACATTGCTTAGTTGGCTCCTGCTGAGCTAAGGTGTCTAGAGCAGCCATCTTCGTGGAGGTTGCTACTGTCTTAATAGGAGGAAAACACTGGTTATAGTTCCAGTCATTTCTCTTTGATTTTTATTTCTTTGGAGCTATGGTGGCCCACAAGAAGTAATGCAAGTAAAAAAAAAAATTGTTATAAAAATGAGTGCTTTGTAGCATTGTTATTTGCAAATTTCTACAGAAGTCCTTGAAATGTACAACATGCTGAGAAAGTTGATAGAGGCTTTCTTATACAAGGGTGTGTTCATGGATAGTAGGCAGAGGAATTCTGAGTCCTCAGTGACTGTATCATTTTAAATGCAATATGGTAAATTGAAGATCATTCAATAGCGCTTGCATGAAGCTGATCAGAACTGGCAGTTACATCTGAAGAGAGGGAGTCTGTAATGATAATCGGAAGTTCTCCGAAATCGTCTGAGTGTGCAACAGCAGCCAACAAAAGCTGATAAATTGCTGGCTTTATCAGGACGGGTACTGAGAACGGGACAGAGAGCCTAGTTGTGTAAAACCCTGATGTGCCCACATGCTGAGCACTGTGTGTGCTTCTGTTTTCTGCTTTTTGAAATGAGATAGTGAAGGTAAAGAAGGTTCATAGGAGAACAACTTAAATGATAATGAGGATGGAACATCTGCCTTATGAAGAGCAACTGAAACAGCAAGGACTGTTCAGTTTGAAACAGAGAAGGCTGGAAAGCATTATCCTGAAGGTTTACATGAAGGTAGTAGGTAAGATGAATGCAAAATGTTAATTAGCTGCTAACATGGCAATGTTAGAATTAGAAGGCACTTGTGGAAACTTAGAGGAGATCCATTTAAAACAGGTAATCCTTTCTTACAAGGCAGATAGCTAATTTGGTTGTGTGTTGCCACAAAAGACTGTGCTGACAGTATCAGTGTGTTCAAAAGGGTTTCAATGAATCCATGAACATCTCTTCTGTAAACAGACACTAAACAAAAAAGGCGGAGTGACACTCTTTAACATCCCTAATCTGGAGATTTTGATTGTTGCAGAACAGAGGGATGACTCTACATAAAGACCAGGCTTGTATATTCTTGCTCGTTAGCATCTCCTGTTGCCAGTGATCAGGATCCCAGTTTAAGATGGACCATGGGTCTGAGCCAGTATGACATTTCACGTGTTCTTATATTTTTAAGTATAAATGTTAGTAATCAATTATGGGAAACCTGCAGTAATACATTACAAATTGTACGCACTAACTGTGGTTAAATTACACATTCTTCCAAATTAATTTATTGAAAAAGTTAGACTACAACCCGAATACTCCTTATATATAAAAAAACTGAAGCTGAAAAGAATTTTCAAAGGAATTCATGATGTTGCATGGCAATTATTGATACTGTATATGTATTTGCTATAGCACATAGGTGATTTGCAGCAAATAAGTCACTCCCATTGCATCCACTTGCCACTTTTAGTTACTTTTTTATTATCATGGTTATATTACTCTCAAGTACAGAGGAGAAAAATGCTCACAGAATAACAAAATAATTTTGGTTGTTCTTGTAATTCCAAAGTTGGAGAGGAAAAAAACCGTTTGCTTATTTGAACTCTTAACCTTTTGCTCTGGAATTCTTGCATCGGGGTGTTTCATGAGTATTCTGGCTTCAGACATGTCAGAAATATCACTGAGAGAGTCTCTGTTGTAGATATTTGATACTTCCACTTCCAACTGAGATCAGAAAGTGTGGAGAAGTGTGATTTTTTGCTTGTTTGTTTCAGCTAATCAAACACTTGGAAAGTTTGGAAACAAAAGTGGTTTTCACTCAGCTTTGTGGCATTAGAATAATTGCCTTTATACATATCTTAAAGTCCCAGTCCAGGTAGAGCTAGGGTTTTAGCATTTTTCTTTTATCCCAACTAGCTTGATAGCCTTTAGTAAATGAGACCTACAGTAGCTTTATGTGATGTACTAAATAGCAGAAAAACACATCTGCTGGCTTTTATATTTGTAAAGCATTTGTGGGATTTCTGTAAGAGAGTAATTTGAAATATGGTTTTACCGTTCAGCCAGTAATTGCCAGCATGGCATCTTTGTCCATTGGAAGGAACTTCTTTGGCTTCGTGGGGTTCGTATTGGACTTAAAATAAGCAAACTAAGTTTTGATTGATAAAGACTGGATTACTTCACTTGCAGGTGTTCCGTAGAAAGCTTATGGACTAAATATCACAGAGTCTGGGGATGGTAGAATATGGACATTATGATTTTGACCAATCATTATTGCCCAGTGTCTTGTGATTATCTTTCTAAAAGGTCTGCGCTATGGTGTGGTGTGAATATATTTTCAAAAGGTATGTATTGTGGCAATAATGACATTGAATACTGCCATTGGCCATACTGCATGTTGCCTTACGGCACTGCTGGTATTCCCCGATCATGATGTGCAAAAGCCTGACTTTACTTCATTACAATTTTTTAAATATTGAGCTTCTTCATCCTTTCTTCTAGTTTATTGGGGTGTATATTAATGAGAAGCAAAAGGCACAAGATGAAGAGTAGGAAGTGCAAGAGCCATTTCTGTTGGTCTAGTTGCTAGCTCTGCAGATTTTTTAAGTTATCACAAGATCCCTCCTCTTATGCAAGAAATATGTTTCCAATTTAAAGCACTTCTGTATCTAAATATTCAATTTGAGATCTCTGTTATAGGTGTAGTTCCCCAAAAGAAGCGAGTTAGCTTTGCTACCATGCTAATTTAGAAATAAAGAGAGTTGGGGCCTTTGTGGGAAGAAATAATTGGAAAGCATTAGAAGAAGAGTAGTTACTTAGTAGCATTAAAATAATGAAAAACCATACGATTCTTCTATTTTCTGCTAAAAGAAGCTGTTTCCCTTTTTTCCCCCATAACAAGAAATTGTGGTTCTTCTAAGGGAGCATGGCGTTAAGTTGCGCATTCAAATGTGGGGTGATTCTTATCATGACCTTTTCATGCCTTGGCACTAAAAGGAGAAATTTGTTCTATGTGGTACTTTGACAAGCTGGTGTTTAAAATATTTTTTATTTGGTTTGTATACTAAGACCATTTTCAAAGTAAGTTGGTGAGTTTTATCTCTCAGCCAGACTATCATCCACAAGTTTTCCTCCTTTTTCCAGTACGCTAGCAGGGTGCTGATCTTTCTGGAGGTTATCGAGTACAGGCCTGAAAGAGATTAAGGTGGTCTGCACGGGTGGGAGATATTTTATCAGAATTTATTACTGTTCAAAGCCACCATTATGGTTTCTGCTTAAGTCTTTAGTGTTAAAACCCGTAAAAATTGCTAGTACCATGACGAGTTTAAAATGTTGTAGGTGTTTTTCATGCAATATTCCTCGAGAAACCACAAAGAACCAGCAGCTGAAAACTCAGCTAACTCATTTTAGTCTTTTGCCGTGTTGAAGCCAGGTCATAATTTGAGAAAGCTTTTTTTTTAGAAGACCAAAAACATTAGAAAGCAAACAGATCTACTCTAGTTTCTTAGCAAACATGACACAGATAGCTGCTACATTCATCTCACCACTAAATATTTGTACTTCGCCTTTGGGAGTGTGGTCCAGCTCCTTATACTGCTTCCTGAGCAGAGCAACCGTGTGTAAAAGGTATTTAAGCTTTTATTAAACAGGACACTAAAAAAACTCTGGAAAGGCCACAGTAGTGCTAAATTCTTTTTGATGTAAGCACCTTAGTTCCTCTTACCTCCAAAGGGAACTATGTAAAATACACTTGGGAAATCGGACATAAAGTATGAGAGATCCTAAAGATTTGAATAAATAGGCCGTTTCTATGTTGGCCATTGTTTTTTAAAGATTCTGAAATGCCAGATTGCAGGTTCCAGTGTGATCATGGAATTGTTTAGTTAAAAAGGAGTATACCGATAATTCCTGGAATTAAGAATAAAGACACACACCCTCTCCTGATGCACGTTTGTAGGTGTTTTTCAATTAACAAGCTAACAGTCATTCAACAAGCCTAACAGGAAAGAAAAAAAAACTCTGGAAGGATTCACAGCAACAGGAGTCACCACTGCTGTGCCGTGTATCAATTAGCTGTTCTTCAAATTTGTCTCTACTTCTGTGTTTTGTTTTTCCTGGTTCACTCAAATAGTGCTGAAGTACCAGTAGCACAAAGTGAATCTTTCCAGACTTCACTTCAGGATCCATCTGGATGTTACTGTGCAAATTAGCGGTGACATTCTAGCTTCAGGAGTAGTACCAAGATGCTACCTCTGGCTCTGTTTTATAAATTATGATAAGCACAGTCATTTATAGCGATACAGTAACAAATCTTGAGCTGTCTCCCAATATGTCATCTTCGTGTCATCATTCCAATATGCATCTGGATTTTCTTCATTCCTGTCTGGTTTTGGAATTTTCGGAAGTATCAGCTCACTGAAACCCATGAAAATCAAGCCGTTTTCAATTATCTTCTAGACAGGGGTGTAGAAACTGAGGAACTCCGGTTGCTGTTGAACTGACAGTCCTGGCTTTTTGCAGTTGGTTGCATATATGAATACATCTGTTTCTCTGAAGACCATGTAACATAGTTACTCTTTGTATCGGGTGTCAGCTAACTTGGGGGCATGCTCAGATGAAGAGTGAATCTGCAAGGGCAAGTTCTGTGTCCTTCGTATTATTATCTTTAAGATGTGGATCAGATGTTTGAGTCTCCTCTTCTAGCTATGCAAGAAGGAAACATGAAGTCTGTCTGAAATGAAAGTCAGTCGAGAAGACCAGTGAAGGGTGGTGATTCTATAATTTACCACCTGTGCCCATTAATGGTTTCTTACAGGATAACCAAAATATATGAAATCATTTAGTAAAAAGTCTGTTTTTTCTCAGAAGTAGAGAACTGGAGGAATGTTCTCATAAACAAGGAATAGCTTTCTGTTTCTTCATCCTAAAATCATACTCAGTGATTAATATCTTCTTTTTCCTGGCTTAAGTCTTCTCCAAATCTGTGTTAACTCCCATCTGTTTTTACTGGATTCTGTATATTCCAATGAATTCTTTCAGTGCCACAAAATCAGGCTTTAATGGACAGATGTTTCGAACCTGTTAATAACTAGGTTTATGGCTTGTACATTTCCACTGCTTACTCACTATAAAGAAGAACAATAACTGAGAGTATTAATTGTTAGATTGTCTAATAATAGTTTTATAGCATTTAAGATATGTTCTATTGCAGTGTGGTCTGTAATAAAGGCAGTAAATCCAAAATATTCATATAATTTTTTAGAAGAAGTTTTCATATTAGGATCCACCTACTTTGCTGTCAAATCCAGACAAAATGAGTAGTGCTAATATCAATTTAAACATGTGAAGAGGACTGTTTCAAATAAAAAAAAACCCACATTCCCTTGTACAATGAATATTGTAGTGAAAAAAATGTGGTGCAGCATATGAAGAAACGCAGGTCTCGGGATATAGTTTGGCAAAATCTGATGTCCTATAATTCACTGGAATTTAAATATTCTTAAACCTGACAAGTTGCCTTTCACTCACAGCAATCGGATCTTACATGGCAAAGAGGTTCTCCTTTGCATATGGGTATCTTTAGCCTCAGTGTGGTTTTCCTTCAATGAATCAAATTGCGTAGTTGTGGTGTGCAATTTTAAAATGTTCGAGTGTCTTCCTTTCCAGGTGTGACAAAGCTATTTGTCTTTCTAGGTTAACTGAAAGTGCTTAGCAGTGGAGCAGTCTCCCACAGCCTTTCTTACATAAGTACACACAGAAGTGGCTTTCACAGCTTTGGAATTACTCCCTTTAGACAGATTTTCAGCAGAGATGTTGCATGGCTGCATGTATCTCCAGGACCAGTGTAATTCTAGAAGGCAGTGAGAGTGCACTATCACCGTCGTGCCCCCTCCACAAGAATGCTAAGCAAGCTGCTGTAGTAGCCAAACAATCAGTAAATATAGATGCAGTGATACCGATACTCAAACACATCCATATTTACGTTTTTCAGCAGTTGCATGAATCTCACAAGGATAACACAAATCTTGCTCAGAAGAGA
Source organism: Buceros rhinoceros silvestris (assembly GCF_000710305.1). Classification (NCBI taxonomy): domain Eukaryota; kingdom Metazoa; phylum Chordata; class Aves; order Bucerotiformes; family Bucerotidae; genus Buceros; species Buceros rhinoceros. Next base: position 13,386 of record NW_010397105.1, read on the forward strand.
GATCCTCATATTTGCATTTTACATACAGTCTTTCAAAGACTGAACTATTACAATGAACTGTTGACCTGAAATTGAATTAATCGTTCTGTGCAATATCCTGCTTGGCATCAATTTTTTGCTGAAGAAGTAGAAGTGTATCAACTGATGACCCATCTTTTTCTTTGTACTTATTCTCCTCTGCCTACTTGATATAAACAATTTCCAGAGGCATCGATTGAACAGTAAGCTGCAATCTTTTTGACTTTAAGGAATCCTCACATTCAGCATTCTACTACAGATAGTGTTACTTTACATAGAGAAGAGAACACTTCCTGTTTCTGTTAATGTTTACTCTTGTTCTGACTGAAATACTGCTTTGAATATATTGCTCGAGAAAGAGAAATGAAGTTCACTCAGTGTTGTAACATGCAAGCGAATGGAAACCCTAAACTGGCTTCTTCAATCTAAATGAAGTTTTGCCTTCGTGACTCGTGTTCTTTAAATTCATATGCTCTTGTCAAGACTGAAATAAATTGTGATTATATGCATATTTTTATGAACCTATTTTATAAATGTACCCAGAGATTTAAAGCAGAATCTTTCTGAAAGGTCTTGAAGAGCCCATGGGACATTTTCCAAAGATAGTTCAGCTTCCGTCTGCCTTACTCATAGAAATGATATTTGCATCAAAGAGATGACTGAGTAAAGCAAACAAACTGTAAGACTATAAAATTTGCTAACTTAGGATATCTTCATTTCATTGCCAAGTCTATGACAAAATTCCTATCATTTTAGTGGTTCCAAGATTTCTTCCTCTTAGGCGTCCTAGAGGACCCGGGCAAAACCATTTGTTTTTGGACATTGGCAAAATAAACCCCTCTTAAATTTAGAGTGCTAAAAGTTTAGGTTTTCGGAGTTTGGCTCTGAATCCAGCTTTGCTCAAGTTTAGAGGGCTGTCTCTGAAGTTCTAATTTAAGATCCTATCTGCTTGTAATTTAACCACATTGTCATAACTGTAATACCTTAACGGACATTTTAAGGGGCTTACAAAAGAGGACAGGGTAATTGCTGGCTTGTCTTTCGTAACAGTTAACTGTGATGAAACAGCTTAATCACTGATCAATAGTAGTGAAGAATATTGTGCTGCTTAAAATGACATTTGTTTGGTGTTTTGTGGGTGGTTTTGGCCGCTAAAATTTTCTTGAGATGTGTGCATTAAAATTGAATATCAGTGTATGGGATCATAAGATATTTTAGGTCTGAATGTCATCTGGTCTAGTCCCCTGCTCTAAGCAAGGCCAAGTACTGTGTTGTATCAAGTTGCTCCTTGCCTTGCCTAGTAAAGTTTTGAACACATCCAAGAATGGACATTTCATAGCCAATCTAAGCAGCTTGTTCCCTGCATAGCTGCCTTGTTTTCAATGCTTTTCGACTTACATACGATCTCAATTTCATGATCTTTTCTTCTACTCTGCACTTCTGAAAAGAGCCTGACTCTCTTCTAGGGAGCTGCCCACCAGGTGGCTGAACAATAGAAACTCTAGGACTTGTCTTCACAGACTCCGCTCTCAGCCTCTTCTCTTACATCATGTGTTCCAGACCAGTTTAGTGGACCTTCCCTGGACTCACTCCAGTTTGTCAGTCTCTCCTTAACCGGGGACCATGCACTCTTCATGAACTCTTTATGAACTCTTCAATAAAAGAATATGCTTTCTGCATTAATAGCCTTTGAAATAGGACTTTTCATCTTTAAATCATTATGCCAAAGAGAAGCTGTAAAATTTTCTCAATGGGGTTATTTTTTCATTCCCTTTTGAGAAATAACTAAACAGAAGTAAATAACTATATAAAGGTTGCTAATCAGGGTAATGGCAAATCGGAAATCAAGTCAGAAGTCCTGCTGCTTATTTTCCCACCCAAGAACTGAGTAAAATTAATTATCTTCTTTTTTTTGGTCTCTGAAAAACTGTTTCAGTGTCCCTGTGTTTACATTTAGGGAAATGCAAATGCATCTATATAAATTCTGGGGGTTTTGCATCTCTCTTATTTTCTAGGTTTCTTTTGGCATTTCACTTCTTATCTCTTAGCACAACTAAAAGAAGCTGTCTTTTACTTCTTCCATAGCATTCAGCTTATTTTCATTTAGGTATACCTACTCGTCTTCTAAATTTGGAAAACTTTCTTCCTAATTCACTTTCCTGTGTACAGCATTCAAGATGTGCTGCACCCACAAGCAGTCTTACAGTGAACCACAGAACTAAGGGAATTACAAGCTACTGGTCAGGTGTGAAGCCTACTTCAATAATTTTTCAACTAACATAGGTCATCTCCTTCAGTGCAGTCCCAAAGAGAAAAGATGCCGTGCTAAGTAAGACCCCAGCGCTGCTTGTTGGCTTTAGAAGGTTCCTTTCAATGGGGGCTGGCTGTGTTAAAGAGCCATTCACACTTTGTTGTCAAGGAGAACTTGCCAGGGGACCTAAAGGGTCATTAGACTCCACATTGCACCATACAGTGTAGCAGATGCTTCATGGCTTGTGACAAGAAAAGGCTTTAATTGTATGTCAAGAAATCTGAGCCTTACCACTTTATTTTTTACTAATCTGTTGCTGTCTAGCAATGATTTGCCGTTTTATTGATGGGTGGGCTTTTACCGAGACGTGCCTGTGATGACAGTAGGAGGAAATTAAAGAAGCATTGCAGGAGCATTACTCCTGCTTTTAGAAATTCATCCTTCTAAGTAGAGTCAATTGGTCCTTAGACAAGACTTAAACCCAGAAATTTAAAATCTTTGAGTTTTTACAGTGCCATTTGGCTTGATAATTGTAAGTGCAGACAAGCCAGCCATTTATTTTAAAAAATACCCAAGAATTTCAAGGAACAACCTAATTGTCAATTTACGTTGTGCACTATAGTTGCTGAATTGTTATGATCCACAAGTATCCAATCTGACCTACGTGCAGTTTTAGGACCCTTCCTCAAAGACAATGTACATGGTTTCTCAGGAATAGAAGGATGCAGAGAGTAGTACCTGAGGTGCTTGTAACAGAGAATGTGCCTTTGCAGGTGTGGTCTTTTGTGATTCCTTATGTTTCAAATATACATAGCATGTGGTCTGAGGAGATACAAACTACAGCAGAGATAGCCTGAAGAGATTGTAGGTAAAGTTTTAAAAACACCAAAGCCCCGACAGAAAGGAGTCCCTTAGAACGAGATTCGCTGGGTACACAGTATGTGACTATCTCAGGTTTTACTTGGTAAACAGGACAATTTTGTAAGAGACTTTGTTTGAATTTAGCCACTCTTTTAACCATCATGGTGGCCTTAGCATGTGATTTTCTTCTCTCTCTTATTTAGACAACTGTGTCTTCAGTGCTATATAAATCATCTGAGTTAATCTGAGGAGTGAAGGTTGCTAAGCAAGAGTGGCCACACCCTGAAGGCATGGCATGTGAGAGAGAATGCCTTCTATTTTAGGAATTCTTCCTTTAATACAAATAAAATCCCTCAAAAAGTCATGCCTAGTCATCAAGGCCCCCTGGATAAATGGGAATTTATTATGTCATCTTGACACTAAAAAATACTAATCTGCATTCTAAATGTGGTTACAAAGTGGCTAGTGGTACTTTGTATTGAGGCTGGACAGATGGATTTCACTGCCACCCAATAGCTAAGGAAATCCTTTATCGCAGGGAGAACATCTGTGCCCATTTCTTATTTGCTCCATTTAAATAAGGTAAATTTAATAGTATTTACATTGCAAGAGAACAGAAACCTCTGAAATTGCTCAGAGAAAAAAAAAAAAGAGCAACAGAGTAAACTAAGATTAAAAATCCCACTCAGGAAACACTTTGTGAAGGAACATTGGGATTTTACTAAACAAGATTTTTACGCTTACTGATACCTCTGCCTGACTCTTTCTGAAGAGAAGAGTTTGCATGAGCTTCAAGTAGTGCATTTGAGGAGAGCCCGACAAGCCCGGATTGCTGCCTGCGTACTGCTGCCTGCGTACTGCTCAGTTAGCTTGTGCAAATGCAGCCCAGGCCTACAGCTAAGGCTTCCTTTCTCTTCTGGCCGTCTGTAAATCTCTGACGAATCATCAGAGTCCATTTTGTCTGCTTATGCAAAATTTGGAAAAAAGGATGTCATGGCTGGGGGAACTGAAATGTACAGTACCTCAGCTTGAGTTTCAATGTAGGAAAACAAAACAGAAATTGGCACCAATTTTTTTGTAGACTCTAGGGCGACCATTGTACCACAAAACAGTGAATCAATGGAAAGTCATTCAGCTTTTCTTTGAAACCATCTATTTCTTTCAAACTGTCTTTATTTGCAAAATCTAATTCAGCCTACCTGAAAGTGCTTACAATTCATGGTACATTCTCCTACTTCAAGGTTCCCAATCATTTTTAGTGTGGATCACATCAAAATGTAGAGATCACCCTACACAGTGCTTCTTTACAATCACACAACGTATGTTTCGTCTGATTCATGACCGCAGTGGGACCCTCCAACTGGCAGCTGTGCAGACAGGATCTTCTGTTTAACAGCCTTGAACCGTGGTTTGGTAGATAGAAATGATGAGGGGCTAGAACTGTGTTACTGAGGAAAAAGATCTGTGAATTAACAGTGCGCATAAGCCAAATTTTGTCTATCAGAATAGTTCTAGCACAGTTATATTTTCATAGTCTTTTTTGAGGACATGGGAACGCTCGACAATTTCATAATGAATTGTCTACAGTGAGGCCCATCAAAGACTGAAAGAGGGTGGTTCTTTAACAACGTATTACTGTTTTAAGAGCAGCATTGTATTCCCATTCATTTTGACATATGTATTTAAGCATCTTGAAATATGAAGTGTTTGAATAAAGTATCTTTGGATATCAAAGGAAGGTTTCCTGACGTACGCTTTCAAAGTAACGTACCTTGATGAAGTGGAGTAATTTTAAGGCAATTCTATCTTTCCATAGAAAGGATCACTAAAGTTACTCACGTCACTACCTGTTTATTCTTGTCTCTATCAAATGGCTTTGTTTTAAAATTATGCAAAAATAAAATACAAAAGAACGGTGGATCATTACCTGTTTTTGAAATATCCAGCTTCACAATTCACTGAAATTTCACTGAAATTTCACTGAAAGATCCATTATGTATTATTTTAGGAGTGGGAAGTGAAAAAAACATACCATTTGAAGAGTTAGAACTTTAACGACACGTTTGCAAGTTTCCTCACATAAATATGCACCAATCCCATCCTCTCCTTGTTTTTATTCAGTTCTGGAGTAGAATTCTGGCCTGGTTAAAACAAGTATTTTTACAGCTTAATTTGCTTGTGTCAAGGCTCAGCTGCTATCACATGAACCAAGACTGACTTTCTCTAGAGCTGTTCTGTGATGGAAGCAGGAGTTCCCAGTGAAGTAGGACAGATCCAGTGATTTATTAGAAGGTTCTGATGGAGGACAATAGCTTCTTGCAAACACAAATACTTTTTAATGAAAAGAGACCCTGTATGTGAAAGAAATGAGGAAGCCATTCTCATTATAGGAATCTGTAACATAATTAGAAGGGAGAAAACTTGCTTTGTAGAGAAGCAGCAACAAAGAGAGGAAAAATCAATAAATCAAAAGGTAATGGGATCTGAACAGGCCATGGAGTTATATCTAACAGCTGCCAGCAATGGAATGTTTGAGAATAATATTGTAGCGGTTACCTGGTAAATTGTAAGAAATCTGAGAAATGAAAGGAGTGAAATGTAGCAGCTCGGAGCAATGCCAAGTGCCATATTGTGTGTATCTGCCTAAACAAGGAAAATGTAGAACACTAATCCATTAAAAGCTCCCATAATGATAATAACCTCAATTAGAGCAATGATTTCTGAACTTTGACGTAAACCCTGGAGCCTAGTGGGTCTCAGAATATGAGAACAGGCTTGAGCCGCAACTGAGCATCCAGGCTTTGAACACGTGATTTTTTTTCTGGACCACCTCCATTTCAGCTATTGGAGTAACATGTAGGAAGCAGAGAACAGATCCCCTTAGGGTAACATTCACTAGGGAAGCAAAAGCAGTCAAAGTAGATGTATTCAGCATTTTCCTCATCTGAGGCCTCCCACAGTAGAAGAAAACAGGCTAAAAGCATGGCCAGGACTCCATCCAGCTGACAGAAAGTCCCCAGGGTGTGTCGTCAGATGACATATGCTTTTTTATTACCTAGGGGTTTAGCTTTTGTTTGGGTTTGATGATTTTTTTATTTGTTTGCTTTTTGCTCTGGAATGCAGGAGTAATTTTAAAACTGACTTAAAGAAGAGGGGGTAGTACAGTTTGAATTATCTGGATTATTCTTTTCTCTTTGCAAGAAAGCCTGTGGAATTTGGCATCTTAACCTGGCCTCTCCTGATGGGATCGCAAAGACAGTCAAATTTTCATTAAAATGTTTTGAATCTTTCAAACATGATATTGATAACCGAAATGGAGCAAAGAGACAGTAGCATCTGGTTTTAATGAATGTGGTCTGCTTATACTTGAAAGCAAAACCATGCAGGAAAAGACTGGAAATTCTTGTTCAGAGAATCAAAGTGCAATACTGTTTTTCAATACCTGACATCTGTATGCTTAGAATGACCTGGGTGACTTCACTCAACCAATTGTTCGCATTTTTTATATTAAAATGCCATATTTAGATCTGAAATATATTTGCTTTGTGTGCGTGTGTGTGTCTCTGTGTGTGTGTTAGCCTGGTGTGTACTTCTTTTCACTCCTACAATCTTAACAAAGCTCTTTGCTTTGAGCTCCACCATACATTTTCAACTTGGCAACCTTCTGCAATGCAGTACATATGAAAATATTTTTATGTAGAAGTGTGTTCCCATTCCTACATTGTAGTCTGGATAAATAGGGTAACCCTTTTTGGAGGTATTTTCCTCCTGTATTTATTAACATCTGAAAGAAGTACCGGAAACAACCTCCTAAACAGCAGACCCATATAAAAGCCAACTTAAGGCATACACTGTCTTTCAGGGAAAAGAGGAGAAGGCATTGTCAAAATAGGTTCTGCAGGAGGCCTCCCTGCTCCACGACCTTCCACTCAAGTTTATTAGCAGCATTTCAGGCCAGGCCCTTCATGAACATGCTACACACCGTTACAGTATGAAAGCCTTCTAGCAGAGTAGTAGTAATAAAATATACTAACGCAGCTCCCTGCATCTTTTCTAGGAACTCACGTTGCTTATGTAAACTTGCTTGGAAATGCAACCTAGGTATCTGTTCAGGTTATGTACCTTGAGTTCTGCTCAGTCAGTTTTTGTTCCGTAACCTCTTTCTCTGTCACTGTCTTCACAGCCTAATCCTCTCCCTCTCTTGGATACAAAGGAACAGTCACTGAGGTGCACAGCACTACAATGCGAGGCTGTGAATAATCACAGGAAAGATGCAGTGGACGCTTTTCATACCACAGAGTTGTTTCATGCACGGCAAAGGCATTTAACTGTGAGGAGTCCACCAGGTACTTGGAAATGGTAATTTACGTACCATTTATTCCACATTTTCCGTTCCACTTATTTCATCATAGTATTGTCCTTATACGAATATTTGAATTAAGTGTAAAGTTTTGGAAAGGAATAAATGTTTTTCACCATAAGCACCTACCTATTGTCTATATTTTGAAGTTTTAACTCATTTTTTTCACATTAAAGGCACAGGATAAGTGCCCCTATTAGTTAACAGTATCTACATTCCCAAAGTTTTCAGCTTTTAAAGCTGTAGTAAAAGCGGCTTTCAGTTACCACTAATAGCTTCTGTGAATCCTTTTGTTATAATCCCAAAGACGAGAAATCAATAAGGTTGGTCAGTTTGATTAAATAGTTTTCTTAAGTCAAACTATTGTAAAGTTAGCCTTTGAAAACAAATACGCTGCATTGCCTTTGACCATTTACAGTTTTTCTTTGGCTCCACCAAGCATGTGGATGTCTAATCAGGGGATTATCAAGTAGACTAGAGAAATATAACAAAGTTCTGTGCTCTAGTAAATATTTGTATAGCACAAGCCTGGAGAAAGTCCATGTTACATTTTACTGTTGATAATTTAATAACTCTATGGCACGCCTGAAATTGTACTGTAAATGTCAGGATGTGTCAAATGAGGTAAAAACTAATACCTTGTAAAAATGAGAATAACCTCATTCTTAAGATGAGGTGCATGCGTGGGTGGGTAACACCGTCATTGAAGATGTGTTTTGCAAATAATGTTTAGGGCATTTATTTGAATTTTGCCAGGAAATAAAGTGAGCAATGGCCATCCAGCTTATAGTTAATAACCATGACAACATAACTGACAAACAGAATAACTCATGCAGAAATAGTACAGTCTATCAAACGATCATGAGACCAACCAGCAGATTTCATAGAGCAGTCAAAAGATCTGATTTCCTCTTGCTCCAGAAAATAGACCATAGTGTAAACAGTTGCTTAAATTAACTGAATCTGTGTTGCTTGTGTTTAAGGGATAGCATACAGCATGCTGTCTGCCACAGTAGTTTGTTTGCACTGAAATTAAGCAATAATGATTGAGACACAGAGCATTTCCTGGGGATTAATGACCGGCTGAGAGGAGTTGATGGCCCAAAGAACAGCTCCTGGCCATTAACCCCAGCCAGTCATTAATCCAAAGGAAATGCCCTGCCCCAAGGTCTTTATTACTCTTAGAAAATGAAAACAAAGAAAAACAAACCTGTAAGGACCAAGGTATTTGTTCTGAGTGGTGAAGTTTCAAATCATTTTGTGTGTGCAGATTTTGATAAAACAAATACCTTACCAGTTAGTTAGCTGGAGTGCTTGGTTCTCTCTAAAGCATCTTGATATCATCTAGACCTACAGAGTTGACAAGAGACTGACTGGAGAAACATGATCCTGTTTTCACCTTTATTAATCTTTTTCCCAGTATGGAATGCAACTTATGTTTAATTCTAATGTGATTTAAATAAGGTGACTGTGTACTTTAAATAAGCATCTTTAAGTAGTCTGTATTGTGTTAAGTATTTAGAATAAGTGCTGGCAGAGCACCAAACAGACTTAGACACTCTTCTCGTTATACTTAAACTCTTTTCCTAATTTTGGAAGCAATAGACCATCTCTATCTTTACAAGCAAAAAGTGAAAAGTACACATTAAATTATAATTTAGCAAGTATATGTATTGGATTTATTGAGGTCAATTGCAGACCAAGTTCATGGATGTTTGTTGCTTCCTCTGTATTTCCGCGAGCTGAAGAGCACTTCTGAAAATTAAAAAAATATAGCTGTTCTTCAAATATAAATTTACTCTCTCTTTATTGTGAAGGAGAATAATCTCTGCTTTACAGCCTTTAGGATATTGATATTGATATAGTGATAGGTTTTCCTTAAGTTAATTCATCCAACGTTAACATAAAACTTGAACTTAATTTATTCATTTACACACAGATTTTGCTTTCTAGACTGTGCTATCATTAAGATTACATTGTCCAGTTTATTCTTCATGCTTGGAGCATTGGTGGATCTGAGGAACTTTTTTCGGTTGGGACTGAGCATACTTAACAGTCTACCTCTAGCCATCTCTAAAGGGAGGGGAGAAGCTGGGACTGAAGTTGCAACGAGGCACCTTAGTTTCGTGTCACATACTAACCTGTATTGGCCAGAGATTTGCTATACAGCGTTCAGATTTTTGTGGAGAGATGCTATAGCAAAACTGAACACTGGAAGATTTTTTTCTTGTTTTATTAAAAAGGCAGGTTTATGTAGTCCATGTGGTCAATAACAAATAGTTAACTTACTTACAAATAAAAATATCTGTATAGGTGAATGTTAAGAGTTTGGCAACAATTTAAGGAAAACAAACTGATGAAGATAAAGGTCCACAGAGAAGTTGAGGTAAGATGCCTTTTGTTTTTATTCTGTTATAGCTTCAATACAGTCCAAGTTCATTTGTTGTAAAGATATGTTGTGCTTTCCATACGTCATTAATTTCATACCAAAGTAACATGTATGACGAATTATTTTCAGAAGTGCATATAAAACTATACTTAGCTATAGTTGTGGGAGGATGTCCTGGGGGACTGTAGTGACAGTGGCTTACTGGCAGTCAGATGGAAAACTGAAATTCTATTCTTGCATTTTCATCCATATAAGTATGTATATGTGGAGCAGAAATTTTTTAATAAAGAGCTCTTCATTCTAGCAGGCAAAGTTAGAAGTCAGTGCAACTAATAGCTTAGATAGACAGGAAAATTCTGACTTCGACTAAGGTGTAAAGGTGTAATTTTGAGGAGAGAAGGTATTTAACCTTCAGAATAGTGCACAAACAGCAGTTGTGATAGATTATCTGTCACTGAATATTTTTAAATTATACTTTTATTTCTTGCTTCTATCCATTTATTTCTAGAAGATACACTTTATTTTAAACAAGATAGACTCTGGAGAATCCTCAGCTGGTGTTATTCATGGGATCAGACAGGACAGTTGCAATGGTTTGTTATGGCCTAATAACCTGCTCCTAGGTTGTTGTGTGATACAAGAAAATTGCTTTCTGCCTATTCTTTTGCATCTTCATTTCTAAAAAAAGAGAAAAATCTTAGAAATGCTTGTATTTTATTTGGAATTCTTCAAAGGAAACCAACCATATAATGTAAGAATATTTTGCTAAAATACCCCTTGTTGTGTACATCATTGATACAAGGTATTATAGTAGCCATTAGTCAAACAGTGCTAAGAAAATGTTGACTCATAAACTGAAGTGTTTATATTGCTGAAGCTGTGTAAAAAAGTTTTCACATGAATATGTTTTCCAGCTTAGTTGAATTTGCAGTGACTTTAGTGGGACCAGGAATAATTGTTTACGATGTTGTACCTGAATATACTTGTCATCTTCCGTTAACATGGAAAAGAGTATTCAAGTCAATGTAAAGATACTAGGACCTGATTCAAAACCTACTAGATTTGCCCTATTTGGTGGGGATTCCTTCAGTTAAATGCACTGGGATTTGGATCAAGATCCTGTTTTGGAATCTGTAGTCTTGTATGCATTTTAGAGGCACTCCCAAACTCATAGAGATTACTGCAGAATTCTCAGGTTTCTCGGCTTTTTACCTCTACAAAAGGAATTCTGTTTGGACACTTGACATCTCCATTATTCCCTTTAGAACAAGAGCTCTTGTAGATGTAGAAAGCTACGTAAATCGGGCGTATAAGAATAAACGTATAAAACAAATAGTATAATCTTTCTAGCAAAAATTTCAAAAAAGGAAAGAAAACAGCTTGCTTACTAATTTGAAGAGGATACATCTAGCTTCAGTTTAAGCTCTTCTTCCTCTCCTATTCAGGATACTATTAATCAGGAAGAAAAGACCTTCAAGTAGTGCTAAAACCAGGAAATATATAGTGAGTGATATCTTGGCACTTGCAAATCTAAACAGGATGTGCTATGTTTTAAAAAAGACACAGATAGTAAGGTACAAGCAATGTCATTCCATCCTGCAACTCTGATGTTCTGCAACGTGTAACTTTGTACGTATGTGTGGCTGGCACAGTAGAATTAAAACGGTAACATTATGTATAGGGGAGAGAAAGACCTTGGAAAGCACCAGAGCCACTGAGCATCTGGTTATTCAGTAGAGAGTGGTGAAGGGGAAGGTGAGTGCTGAATCCTGCCTGAAGATGTTTGAAGAGGTAACCACTTTCTTCTGTCAGAACTTTGCAGCAGAGGTCCCACTTCCAATGTAACTTCCTAAGTCTTCACAAAATGAAGTTCAGTAGGATTTTTTTGGTTTTGTTTTTCAATCTTTCATTGGCCGTGATCATCTCCAAAACAGTAAAAGGTCTATTATTAGTGCTCACACACCATATGTAGCAAGTGCAGAGTCCTTCTTCCACTTTAGAGAACTCAAACCTATCTTCTGCTGTGAAATAGTACAGACCATACTTGGCTTGTAGGGATAAAGGGACACTAACTTTTCTTCTGAATCTTGGCTACTATAGGTGAATTGCTTGAAGGAAGTACGAACACAATTGTCAAACTTGGTGATGAAGTCTTCAGACAAGCAGCGGGAGACCTCGGACCTTACCAGTGCCAGAATCATCTATGGCTTTTTTTCAATTTTTCCATGTAAATTATATACACTGTTCTTGAAGCATGAGTCAAATCTCCAGTTCCTCACCTTTTCCTGTTGTGTTCTCATCTTAGAACAAAATCCCTGAAACCTTGGGTTTTCAAGAACAGCTTTAGCACAACGATTCTTGTTGCTCACCAATATACACATCTTTCTTTTCCACCCTGCAATGGTTAATTCCCTTGCAAGAGAGAAATAAGGAGTTAAATCCTTTCAGACAGAGGATGGAGCTGAAACTCTTCCACCTTTATATATAGATGATTCTGCAAGTATTGAACTTCTCAATAAAAAGAAGTGGTAGCCTAACCCTTTGCCGTATCTTAAAAGAAAAGAAGCTGTAGTTACTATTGCATTGTGTTTGAAGCCTGATTTAGAATGTCTACAACATGCATTGTCAGAGATCTTCAGGATGACAGTGGTTAGGCATGAACTAAGGTCTGATCTGCCCTGCTCTGTGCTCACTGAGAATTTAAAGAGTTTCACTGAGTATTTAAAGAGAGGCATGAAGGCAGCAGTGAAGGCATTCAGAACTTAAAAATGAAAACTGAGGTGCTTTTAGAATTTGATTGTGTTTGGTCATAGCTGAATAGCCTTTTCATGATTGCCTAAATTCTACATAAATTTCAATTATATTTCTGCATCTTTTTTTTTCTTTTTTGCATCTGACTGTCCATGATCGTTAACTGAATACAGATCAAAATTGCACCTTGCACACATACCATATATGGCCAAAAACCCGCTGCCTTTGATTTTCCTCTTGACATCAAAGCACTAGAAAGAGCATCTTCACTGAGTTCACTGACGTTCTTTAACAGGGTGGTCTGTAAATAATCTAAAGGTTTGCTTATTATATTAAAGTACAAGGCTTGCATCACATGCATACAGTCTATTTCTTCTCTTAATCAAGAATTGCAACATATTTTGGGAAAATAAGGGAAATTTAATTTACCAGGTAATAATTCTTGTCTGAGAACAAAAAGCAGTGAGTTTGAACTGTGCCTATCTGTGCCTATCAGAACATACTGACCTTCTTAAAGGTCTTTTCCAACCTAAATGATTCTATGACAGTTTGTCAGTTTGTCTTCAAAGTAACAGAACAGATTTTAAACCTATATTCCTGTTTTCAAAGTAGGTCTCATTTATGTCAGTCATGCAGACAAGGGAACTGTAAACCAGAACAAAAAGAAAACAAACCAGTGCGAAAAACTCATGTTCTGCATGCACAAAGAAAATGGAAAGTGTTGCCTTTGGAATAAGAGATTCCCCTTTAAGTGTGAGAGAAAGCTGAGACAAGTCTGCGGAAGAAGCAACTCACGCTGATGTTTTTGCACCCTGAAAAAGAGACGTAATCTGTGAATTTTAAGTTAGTGAGATAAAGACCCCAAAGTACAGATAGATTCTACTAAAATGTCCTGACTATTTATCAGAGTTAGAATGTTTTTAAAATCCTGCTAGAACTTTCTCTCAAGTAAACTCTCTCATCATCAAATAAAACATTTACAGGGACCAAACTTGTAGCCATAAATGTGCTCTTGCGTTCAAGCATAGCTACCTTTAGAACCTCCTCAAGATACTTCTGTCTAAACCTCTGCTTTCAGATTTTGGTAGGTGTTAGGAACATGAGGCTATCTCTTTATATATGTATTAATTCTGCAAGATGGCACACATTTACTCATGGGTTAACATCATAATTGCATTTCAAAGCAGTTCTCTTGAAACATTCTAAAACAGATTATGTTCTTAAAAACTCTGTTCTTTACTTTGCATGTTTTAGTACTACATCCCATTAAAGCTGTGTTTGAAGTTACTAGGATTTGTTAAAAATTTGATAATGCCTAAGCAGATAAGAGATTATATGCTCTATGTATATATTTGAAGGATTTGTTCCAGCTTGGATACAGTGTATTAATTGGCCACCTACAGTGAACAGCAGTGTTTAATATTTAGAACCCTTTTCCTCATTGTTTTCCAGGCAGAAGAGCACGTAAGTATTCTTTTAACTAAATTTGCTAACTTTCTGGAACACATTTAAACAATGTGTGCTACTTGTGTCGTATTACATTAACTTCACTTCTACAGACAGGTTGTATACATATGTAATAAATAGCCCCTCAGGGATCAGATCTAGATTAACTGAGAAAAACGTACTCTGCTGTACGTTAAGTAATTTACAATATCTCAGTAAACATTAGAAAAGACATGTTTGTCTCACCAGAACAGGTTAACAGTGCCTGCAGTCTCAGTAATGATTGTAGAATGTTAAACTATCAAGTGGAAAGTTATAATCACTTTAAATAGTCTAATTTTTTTCCCCTAAAACATCAGACTATCTGGAGTTTGATACCACGATGTCTGTAATAACACTGAATGTTTATGACACAGAATGAAAGTAGTGAAGAAAGACACCAGTTCTGCAAAGGATCTAAACAGAGTGACTTAAAACTGAGAGACGGAGGCTTGGAGAGAAAACTTGTTAAGTGGGTAATCTTTTATTTAAATATTATTCCTTTTCAATTAAATTGCAATATCTGCAATTAAAGATGAAACATGTTTTAAGCATGCCAGTTTTATTTATGTGTCACAAAATCCCTGTAACCTCTCTATTTCCATCAGCTCAGTTCTGCCTGGTAATTATTTAAATACAGGTATGGTAACTGCGCTGTAGCTGGCTGTGGTTTTTATCACCCCTGTCTGAATGTAATGAACAAAGAGTGTTCTAAGTAAGCCTGTGAAGATTTTTTCAGAAGTTGTAACATGGACATTTTTTGCAACTCTTGAACTTATTTCTTAGATTTGCCAGGTATTGAGGAACATGACATATATATAGTACAGCAAGAAATAAAAAATATCTCTTCATCGAGTTAAATCAATGCATCTGTGGCTGTATTGATTGGCGGCATAGATGTAAGTTTCCCCAAGGCCCAAGAAAAGAGCACTCACCACATAGCTCATACAAGCTTAGGATGAATCACGTAGTATAAGAAGTGCAGTGATTTCAGAGTTTAGCCTAGCTGCCTTGTCTTTGATACACAGAAGGAGATAGAAAGTAGGCTAAATTCCAAATGAGGAAGCATGTTTAGAATTCTGTCTTAATTGATCATTTATGGACAATCATCTTAATTGTTTAATTACATTATTTAACTGTCTTAAAGTCAGGCAAGAGGCCCACCAGCATAGAGAAATAACAAACTGTAGTAGGAGAGTGGCTGGAGCAGAGGACCATAAGCCCTGGATTCTGGAGAAGCCATTTAGCACTGTTTGCTTGTCCTGAACTAGAAATAATAAATACTTCATTATACTCAATTATTGGAGATCCTAAGACAAGAAGCACTGTATTACAAATAATCATTATTATTTCATTATATATTAGCTTTGCAACAAAAACAGCTGAAGACTTTTGTACATGGAGTAAAGGTAATTCAATATATATTATGTAGCAATGATTTAAAATATTTATTAATTGCATATGAAAATGTTAAAGTAACTGAAAAGCAGTTGATGCAAATGTTCATAAACATTGTGTCAATCTGTAGAAGAGGTATAATTGAGTTAAAAAAAAAGGTGTCATATTAGTAAGTCTGGGCTTAAAGAAGCAGCTTGATTTATTGTACTGTTGTGGGAGAAAAAAAAATACTTAAAAGAAGACTGAGAGAGGGACAAATTTTAACTTCAGAGAGTGGGAGGATGGGCAAGGTATAATCCGGTAAAACTCCTATCAGCTGGGGTCAGAATCCCTGACTGCAGTTTGTTCCAGGTAGGCCTGGCTCTATATGCAGTTCTTCTCAATCCGTCTATAAAGAACAATTTTAATTTGTTTTTCGGCTGAGGACATGACATGATGACAAATATGTCAGGCTTTGAGAGAAGCTTGAAAATTGAGTTCAGTGGAATTTACCTACCAACCATGCTCTGTATTTCTCCTGTGCAGATGAGTGAATTCTGTGCTGTACTTGTCTGCCTATTCCTTTCTATCCAGGGAATAACTGGAATCCAAGACACAAGTGTCATGTGGTGCCAATAACCCAACATACAGGTTCATCTGTAATTACATACAGTGCCTTTATTAAAAGGGGAAATAAAGTTAGAATAACAGATAGAGAAGTGCTTTTTAGAAAGAAATCAGTAACTTTAAAAAGAGTAGTGACATTGATTTTTAAAGAGTCCTGAGTTGTATCTTATACCAAAAATAAGAAAGTAAATTAAAAACCTACCATGAACTCGAGAATTATGTGGACACAATCCCTCTTACTTTAAAGTGAGATATAAATCCAGAGATTTCTCATGCCATCATTTTGTAAATAATTACAGTTCTGCTGAATCTGTTGTATAAAGTTTACATGGGAGGTTCAGTGCACCCTCGCTCTTGTTTAGAACATTCGGAACCACCAGAGAGATGTTGACATATGGCTGCACTGTTTTAGTGCACGAGACTTCTACTACATGGGAGCATAATAAACAGGAGCATAAAGACAGGTTTGTGCAGGCAGTTTGGATTGACCTTTCTGGCAGCTGAAATCCGTCTTGAGTACATGGTGCTGATGTGGACAGACATGTAAACCTCGTCTTGTTACCGCAGCTACTAGTTTTACAGATATACCCCAATGCTCAAAATGTACACCACTCTTAAGTAAAGTGATTTTAAATGGGAGAGGGAATGCAGCAGCAACAATTCATAATAAGGCACAGCAGAAAGTCTGCCTCTTAAGTTTGTGGCAATAGCCCTACTGATAGATAAAGAGTTAGATAAGTGTGTTTTACACCAATAGGATTTCTTATGATAATTTCAGGAAGATGCCTTAATTCATTTTTTTTTCCCTTAGCATAATGTTTGACCAACTGGTATAATATTTTAATTTTGGCATTTAAAAAGAACAGTTTGCTGTCCTTTCAATGAGCAGTTCTGACATCAGCATTTCAAAATTAGGAATATTTGTGTAAATACCTTTTAGTCTTGTATAAGAGTCTCAGAATCTGGTCTATAGCAGTATTATTAGAAACAGAATGAATCCAGTTGTATTGCATTTTTGAAGAAACATCTTTTAAAAACACTTTTAACTTTAGACAAGTATCAAACATGACCAAGTTTAGTCTTGTTTTAACAAGTCCTAATCTACCCTTGCGTACCGAGGTATATAGTTTTTGTATAGCTCTAGTAGCATTTGGATTAAAGAACGTTAGAAAGTCACTCATTGTGATAATAGATGTTCAGGTTTAATGTTAACCTGTGGGCTGTAGCCAAATGCTACTCCACGGCTCTATATGCTCCCTATGTTCTCAGGAATATCCTGTGAAACTGATAGAAGCATTGCGCACGTTATCTGTGGGTATTTCCCATCAGTTCTAAATAGTTATAGAACAATGAAAGAATGCACTTATATTTTGTGCATATACCTACCTATAATATTGTGAATAGCATGCTTTTTACAATTTTCCTAAATCCGTCAACTCACTGGTTTAGTAAAATCCTGAGATAACAGGAGTAAGGTGAAAAAATATTCGTATTGTTGTTATGTTAAGGGGTGGTGAAAATGCAGAGAGAGGTAGCAAAAGAGTGATTAAGCAATTAGGCGCAATAGAGAAGCTGGTTAGCATGAGTTACTCCTTATCTTGGATTTTGCAAGCTCAGTGAGGAATAGGTATCTTTAAACAGCAGCGACTGGAACTATCTATAACCACACCCCTAGCTTTACCCTTGTGTTTTTACAGGACATTTTCTGGAAAGAGGCAGTATCTTATGTGCACGTGCTTGTCTGCATTGGAAAATAGCGATGAGATAGATAGTAGTCGAGAGTACTTGAAATTTAATGTACAAGTAGACACACTTAACACAGAGTTATAGAGTGAGCAACATTCATCTTATATTGAAGTGCTGTTGCAAAGCAGGCTGATTTTTGTAATACGTTGCAAAAAACCCCATATGGTCTGTTAATCTCATATTTAAAAATACAGAAAACATGAGCCTTTAGTGACTGAGTTACCCAATTCATGCAACTTGTGGAAGTGCAGTCTTTAATATTTCTTCAGTACAATTAGTAATACTATGGTTTTGTCTGGAACTTGTGGGCTGAAAACAGAAAGGTATTTATATCAAATTCTACCTGGAAATTTGAAAATTTTGGTATTTTTTTAATCAACATACTCACGGAATGGTTGGCATTGGAAGGGACTTCTGAAGGGCATCTGGTCCAACCCGGGGCTCAAGCAGGGCCACCTAGAGGCAGTTCAGTTGGCCAGGACCACGTCCAGGCAGCTTGGAATATCATCGAGGAGGCAGGCTTCACAGCCCTTCTGGTTAGTCACCCTCACAGTAAAACCATGTTTCCTGGTGTTCAGAGGGAACCTCTTGCATTTCAGTATGTGCCCTTTGTCGTGTCACAGGGCACTACTTTAAAGAGCCTGGCTGCATGTGCTTATCAACGTCTTTCTATACGCTGGTAGGACACACGCCCCCAACCCCTGAGCCTTCTTTTCTCTAAGCTATGCAGCCCCAGCTCTCTGCCTTTACTAGTATGGAGATGCTCATATTTTTAAAATGATGAATTATGTTGGTTGGTTTCCAGTGCATGAAGATGTGAGTTTTATGGCACTTACGCTGTTCATGGCATTTGATCAGCGAGGATGGAAGACCCTGTATTTACTCAGGAAGACTTGTGTCTCCAAGGATTTGTATGATAGTGTTTTGCTGTTGATGGTAGTCACTGGTACAAAAGAAGCCAGTGGAGAATAATTTGTCAGGTACTATACTGCCATTTAAACATCCTGATTCTTCAGTTTATTCGCAAAGGTAGAAATAAGGGTATACAATGGGAATCGATGTGATTGGTCTGGTTCTTGTGTATGCTGTAACCCTTTGCTATCTCAGAGCTTTGTCTGTTTTCTCATCAGTACATCAGAGGACAGAGGCCTGGTACTATGTTGCTTGTAGCACATATTATTAAGGATTAAACCATTTCCCCATCTCTTCATTTGCAGAAGGGCAAAATACATGAGAATTCCTGTATTCTGGAAACGGCAGAGCTAAACTCAGTTGAAAGCTTTGATTGAGCTATGCCTGCTCTTTCCTTAGTATGGCTCTGAGGCAGAGGGGGAAAGTGAGAGGGGAAGATTGGCCTTTTCTCCCTTACCTGAACCTTTTAGGTTCCCTTCTGCTTGCCTTGAGAAAGCCGTTCTTCCCTTCCCTTAATGCATACTGTGTTACTCTCTCCTGGGCTCGTGCCAGATGCTGGAGAGCATGTACCCATGCCAGATTCTGGAGAGAGAATTTGGCCTCACAATGTTTGCATTGTGTTTGCTTATTACAAGTAAGGGTGCTTTGAAAGCAGACAAGTCTGAATCTGCAGCTCTCCTTGTATTACACAGGCCTATGAAACGTTTCATGTTGCTCATGTTCATACACATTTGGACGAAACAAGTATATTTATGTGTTTTTCATTTTTAAATTATTGAAGTGGTATCCTTGGTTCTTGCTGCTAGTGGAGTTTAATATTGCTGTCCTCACTTCAGCAGATCTCCCAGTGAGATCAACACAAGTTTTGCCTGAGGAAAAGGTTAAAAATTTGGCTTATAATGGCCGGAAGGGAGTTGTGCTTTACTCAGCTTCTGCATCACTCAACTTCTGCGCCAGTTTGAAATCTCAAGTATTAGAGATCTTCTGAGCATTCCAGTTTTAGGAAGGATGCTCCTATGAGCTGTTTAAGAATATCTTATACTTTTAGTGGTGTGGAAAATACATGTATGAAGATATTAAAAGCTAGCTGTTCCACTGGAATTAGTGAAATCCTAAATTTTACACAGTTCTACGTTTTTCCAGTGAGAGATTTTTATTTATTGTTATTCTGGTTAAAGTGGTACTTAATCCCGCAGTAAGGATTCCATGATAAAATTCAGGCTGTGCCTTGGGTGACCTGTCAGAAACTGTATATCTTATTGCTAGGAATCTTTTGAGACTTGGGATTTGATTTTTTTCCTGCACATATATGAGATGTCTTTGGCAAAGGTCACACAAGTTTTAACCCACAATATTAAGTCACAAATGAAATGGATTTAAGTGGTCTTGCCCTGCTCCCTTGTGAGTGCTTGCTCACATCTCAAAACCACCATATAATTTGTCACAATTCAACATGATTATCTGTCTTTGCTCAGGAGGACTGTAATAGCTAAGGAGTGAGTTATATTGCAGGTAAGGATATAGGATTACTGGTAGAGCTGATCGAAAGATCTTTCAAAACTCTGCTCTAAGCCTATCTGACCCTAGCTGGTGCTTACTTTCTTTTATTTCCTCTTTTTTTTTTTTTTTTTTGTTTATTTTGTTTTTTGCATTTTTTTTTTTTGTTTTT
>NW_010397105.1:33849-40306 GCF_000710305.1 Buceros rhinoceros silvestris
TTTCTTTTTTTTTTTTCCTCTTTTTTTTTTTTTTTTTTTGGTTCTGTTGTCTTTTGGCATTTTTTGGTTTGTTTTTATTACGTTTTTTCTGCTGTGCTTTTTCATCATGCTAAAAAATATCCTAGATTGCACCAAAAATGCCAACACAAAATAGGATAGCAAACAAAGGTTCAGCTGACAGTGCGTAAATAGACCCAGCACCCTTTGATTCAGCTGTCCTCCCTGCTCAAAAAAGTTTTTCAGCATGTAGACAGTGAAGCATGTAAATGTTATTTTCTAAACACTGCGTGTCCAAATGATCTAGACGGGATCATGGAACAGAACATAGTTTGAAAAGCTACCCTCCCACACACTCCCCCCACCCACCCCATCTGGGTTCTTTGAGAAACAGGGCATGTTCTAGTTGCCAATCAAGCTGTTATGTAAAGTCTCTCTAAAGTTCAGTGCACTTTTGAAAATATTTCAGGGTTTGGTACATTTTAAAGAAACGCTCCTTCGCATAATGAGCTGTGCGTATCTTCTTCATGTTCATTAGCTGCATGCTAATGGCCGTGTTTAAAATTCCTTCTTATCTTGTTTCCTGATTGATGGGAACTTGCACCAACCTCTAGACTTCCAGACCTTGCTCAGTTACTGCCATTCTCACTGGCAGAATAAATCATTTGATGTGAAAAATATTATGCAATATTTTCATTCCTTGATCAGTCCTATAGTATGTGTTATCTATCAAAGTGTGTTTTGTGTTCTGTGGGTACCTGATGAGGTCCTATATTGTATGACAGCCTCTATTATTTAACAGACTAACAAGAGTTTTTTACCTTCTGCTGTGCAGCATAAGACAAAGGAATTGCATGCTGTTCTTTTTATTTTTCTCTGCTTTTCTTCTTTGCTGTAGTTGCTTGGGTTAAAAGGCAAACAAACAAACAAATCTCTGTGGACTTCAAAGAGATCAGATTTAAAAAAGCAAATAATTTCTTAAAGCTAGGCTGTTTTGCTGTGTTTCTCTCCTGTTTTTCTTTTTTTTTTTAATTCTGAAAAGAACTAGCAGGCTGCAGGCACTGCCTGTGGCTTGCTAGCCTTGCTTCTTGTGTGGTCTGTGCAGACTTTATGATTTATTCAGCTAATGGGAAAGGAGCATGACCCCCAGTGGCCACAGAAAGAGAGCTGCATGTGGGTTTAATGCTTTCACCACAAAAATGTCTGCTATGACTAAGCTGTGTGGCTGAAGTCACTGTCTGAATGGTGCTAAAAAGGAACTTAGGCATTAAGTGTGCACTATTTACTATAGATTGGCTCTTGGGATTAGGCCAAGGGTTTCTTACTCAGTTTCAAAGAATAGCATGGAAGCTGCTAGGAAAATTAGAGCTGTGCAATTTATTTTTACCAGTCTCCCCAGTGAGTGACCCAGTGAAGGATTTGCCTCATAACACTTTTTTTCATCAGTTACCAAAGAGCAATTCAAAATGTACTGGTTTGTTCGTGAGTTTTATGGGGCTTATTGTTTACATTTTCCCATCGCCTACTTTTCTTCGTATTAACGTGGCTTTCTAACGCTGTTTTTCCTTATATATTGCTTCGAACTATAAAGGAAAACAGGTTTGGACAACATTTAAGCATCATTGCCTGAGACTAGTTACGCTACTGTCTCTAATTTAAAGCATAAAACTGTGGGCTAGTTTAGGAGTCTGCCTCTGCCTTTACTCAAAAGAGAATGGCCAAAAAAAAATCTTCACTGGGTAGAAATTGAAATCAGTCTGTTTTATTATGGCAATGCTGTCACTAGTTTTACATGATTTTGCTGACTTTTAAGGGCAGGTTGAAGTACTCTATGTCTGTTTGCCTACCAGTAGGTAACTGTGTCTTCCTATGAACGTATTAAAAAAATAACCCCACCACCACCTATATTAAGAGAAAAAAATTAAGGTATTTTGTAGTGTATAAAAAGCATTTAGAAATTCTGTGTTCCCAGAACTAGTATCTTTCATCGTGCTATGTATGAAAACCCGTGGAATGTTAAAAATTACTCACAAACACTTTGCTAGAGGTTTTGTTTGTTTCTTTTCTGCAAAATGTTCCTTGTCATCTTAAAATTGTGTGCACACCTTTTAAAACAAGGACTAGAAGAAAATGAGAAAATGGAAGAGATACAGAGCTCTAGGAAGTGACATTCCATATTCCTCCCATCCTTCCATAGTTAGATCTTGGTCAGCTCCAGTAAGTATAAGGCAATCCAGTATAAGTGAAAGCAAGATTTGTTGTTAGTATTTATTTTAGTTATTGAATTATTGGTAACCATGTAGAGAAAGGGGAAAAAATACCAAGTATATCATGTAGCATGTCCTTTTAGTATTAAATATCTGACAAGGCAAAAGTGGCCATTTCTTGTTACTAATTTTTTGAAAATTGAACGACTAAAATTTTACAAATTTTATGTGAATAACAATTCCTTATGTGTATGTCCTTGCATTTTGTCTTGCAGTCTTGTGAACTTAACGTCTTGTTAGGATCCGGAATTGTATTTCTGTACACAGGCATCAATTTCCATAAATGCTAAGAACACACAAAACAGAAGTAACTGAAATGAAAGAATGCTGCAAGTGTTTTGCAGTTTTGAAATTCAGGCCATTTTTATTTATAAATATTATAGGAAAAAAATCATACAAAACTTGTGTTTACAGAAAGTCAAATTTGGACGTGAAATAAAAGATATTAGATAAGTAGGCAAATATGGTGAATTATTTGGTGAGAAATACTCAGTTGAAAAAGTCCAAGTATATTATTTTTGTATTTATTAAAAGAGTAGATTTCAGTTCTGCATTTTGAAACCATCTTGTCTATGTGTAGTACTTCTTTTGTTTTTATGAATTCCAAAACATCAGTTGTATCTTGTCAAAAGAAACCCCTAAAACTAAGTTGTTAATCTGAAACAGTTTTTTAAAAATCCTTTTTCCTTTTAGGAACTGAAAGAAGTTATTCATACAGTTCTATTTCATAATCTTAAAACACAGAGGTTAGAAGTTTCTGTTTGACTCTGGTTTGAAGTTTATCCTTCCTGTCCAATTTTCTGGCACTTCTGAAATAAGGTTAGAAATCTCAAGGTAGAAGACTTCCGGCTGTGCTTAATTTATTCCTGATTCTTGCACAACCAGGAAGAAGAAATGAAGAAATCAGCAGTGATGCTGTTATTTAAGCACAGAAATTTATGAAAATGGAGTGAGGGCGTTCTGTAGTAGAGGATTAGGCCTGTTTTTAACCTTATAAATGTTTGTATTTCCTGTTTAGAGGAGGGCTCTGACTTTATGCTGCCCTGTAACCCAACACTAGAATGATGTGGTGATCGTACTGTAAGAGAATTTGGGAAGTCATGGCTTTGGGTTATGGAGAGCATTTTTGCTGGGCTGCTATGCATTGTGGAGACGTTCCCCTCTTTAGGCTATGGGGGATGGTAAGGAGAACTGTACAAGAGCAGCGGGAATAATAATACCAACAGTCTGCTTACCTACAGCATGCAAACTGGCGCGTGTGGTGTGCAGCACAGATGCCTTGTCAGCAAGAGGCATGGGAGAGGACAGCTGTATGTGTCTGGCATGCAGGTGTTTCAGTGTTTCAGCTGGTATTTGCACTGTCTACTGGCAAACAGATTTTTTTTTTCTTTTTTACTTTTTTTTTCTGGTGGAGGAGGAAGAGACAGTGGGAGGTAAAGAAAGAAGAGGGATCACCCACAGTCACTTCCCAGAATGGAAGAGGAGAAAAGCAACACATCAGCTAAACCCCTGTTTACACATATAACTGGCTCAGCTTTCCTTCACGAGAATAAATCAAATGGTACAGACTTGGGATGTTTTTCTCTCTCCTGTGAAGACAGCCTCTTCGTCTTTTGACTTATGAGGATTGTGTTAGTTCTCCAGAAGCTCTAGGTTGCAAGCTGTAAACTTGACTCTGGGCTTTCTTGACTGAAAACCTCAGCTTTCTCTTCGGCAGGATTCTTTTTCCCTGGGAAGTCACACAGTGACTTGTGTCACTATGAACATCTTTGGTAACATAAAGTGCCTTTACATTCACTGGCTTTAGATCTTTCCTTGGGAAAATCTTTTCTGAAGATAATATTTTCCAGCTATCGTGACAGCACCTGCCTTGTGTGACTAAAATGTGAAGGACATGGAGAAGTTATTTGAATTTCTGAAATTCTTAGTTGCGATTGGCAACTGGTAAAAGCTCGACTAGCTCTTAGGGTATTCTCACCTAGATCAAGACACAGACCAACTCAGAGAAGTTGTAGGTAGTTGTGTTACGTGATCTGCTGGCTTGACTTCACTGTTTTGTGCAATTTAGGCTTTTGATAATGAGGCACTAGTATAGATTACTGGGGTCTGCCTATACCACATAAATATTTCAGTTAAAAGGTGGTTTTCCTCATTTTTCCTTTCTTTTTGTGTTTTTCTCCTCATATAAATGTAGCAGTCGGGAATCGGGTTTTTCTTCTATATTGGACACATGCCATTTAGTTCTACATCTGTTGTCTGACAGTGGCCGGTTTCAGATGCCTTAAGGGAGAGTATATAGAAATGTGAATTATTATTACTGTTATTTTATTTGCTATGGTACAGTATTACCGCCAGATGCCACTTGGGGGTTGAATCTATCCTCATTCGGGATATACACTCAACTCATCAATCATTTTCTAGTTTTGTCAAGGCTCTGTTGGAACCATAATCCCCCAGTGCTTGCTCTGGAGGCTGTTGAACTGCATGTGCATGTTCATGGCATGCAGAGTTCGGAGGATAAAACAAAGAGATCTGACCCATTTGATCAGCTGCTGGCTCTTTCATGTCACTTCATGTAATCTATACTCTGGCTTGACTGTAGCTTGGTGGTTCATTCTACTACCCGCCAGCTCTTACTGCCAGTCTCACTAAATGCTCAGTTTGCTTTTTCTGTTTGTACAGGGATAGCAATCGCTTACTTACAGCACAGAAAATTACAGCATGCTGCTTCTGTTTGTTCTCCTTTGGTCCCCATTCTATCAGCATCATTTCCCATACAGCTTGGTTTTTGCTCTTGAGTCATAGGGCAGAGGTTTCTCATGATTCTCTGTTGGCTAGTCATAAGATCTGGAAGATATTGATCTGTTTATGGGAGCACAGTCTTCGACTTCCATGTCACCAAAGCCTAAGCTAAGATGCCTTTGCTTTTAGGAACTTCTGATGCACTTTTAGGGTGTTTAGTATGGTTAAATTATTATAGCCGAAGTCAGGCTTTAGCCTGTTTCTTCATCCTCGAAGCTTGCATTCCTTGTCCAGGGAGCCACTCTAGTAATAGCATACAGTTGTTTGTTGGACATGTTTCGTGAGCAATCAGTCTCTATAGCACAGAGATTATTATACGCATCTTCTTGGACCAAACTGTTGTTAGTGATATGTAACATCCGAGTCCGTGATGCAGTTGTCTGGAAGGTTTTTGCATCTTCTTGGACCAAACTGTTGTTAGTGACATGTAACATACGAGTCCGTGATGCAGTTGTCTGGAAGGTTTTCTAAAGAATTAGGAATTTTGCCCCTCATCAGCCAGTATGATGAAATATTTAATCATGTAGATTTTCTTGCTTATCACACAATTGCTTGAATTTCTATAGGTCTGCAAGAGGCAAGCGGTTTGGGGTTTACTTTTGGTCATAGAATATTCTTGGGAGGCACTCCTGTCCAGGAGGACATTCTCCCTTACATTAGGTCTAGCACATCGTGATGCCGGGGTGTCAGTTCAGCAAACATCATACAATCCTTGAGGGGGGAAGAAATGAGTTTTCCATTGGAGCAGCTCGCTGAACTAATTCAGCTGGGGGCTTCGGGATCTTTGCTTCCAAATGGAAGTGAAGGGAAGGAAAGAGCATTCAGCTCACGGGCTGGGTGGTAGCGGGAGCAGGATTTCCCCTTTTGTCAGCCACCTGCAGCTAGATCAGATTATGTATAATACCAAGCCACATTCTTAAGCAACTCAC
Organism: Buceros rhinoceros silvestris; assembly: GCF_000710305.1. Taxonomy (NCBI): domain Eukaryota; kingdom Metazoa; phylum Chordata; class Aves; order Bucerotiformes; family Bucerotidae; genus Buceros; species Buceros rhinoceros. The sequence continues at coordinate 39,845 of NW_010397105.1, forward strand.
AGTGTTTCTCATCTAGTGAGACCAGAGCGATGTGCTTAGTGGAGATCTGACTTTTCAGATAGGTCTGGCAGCAAGTACTGAAGAGCAGGTGTCCTCCAGATTGGTGTATGACTTAGCCAAGAGAAGGCTCCACAGAAGAGCAGCAGCTACTAGAAAAAAACAGTCATAAAACAAGTAAGACACCATTAGTTTAAATGGGCAAAAGTTCACAAAGGAAAGGATCTGGCAGCTGACACCAGTATTATTATTGGCTGAAAAGACATTTTAACTTTTTGGCAACTATAAATGTCAGTGTGTTGGATATGAACTGGTGAAATTTATTATAACCTTTACACACAAGTAAAGAAAATCATTGTGGGTGTTCAAGTGATGAGAACTATCTGCAGCAATAGGTAGAGACTCAGGGTGTATAAAGCAGTCATTGCTAGAAAATACAGAGCTGAGATTCCCCTAAGAAATGTG
>NW_010397106.1:0-2062 GCF_000710305.1 Buceros rhinoceros silvestris
CCTGCAGCGACACCGTGTGCTGCTCCGCCGCTTCGCACGATCCCTGACACTGACCGCGCCGCCGGCTCCGCTCTGACCATCTCTGCTCTCCTCTCCTGCTTCCCTTCACCTCTTTCTTTTCCTCTTCTCCATGCCCCTCTTGTTTCTTTTTCCTTGCATATATTATTTTTTTTTGCTTGCTTATATTATATGCGTAATTTTTATGGTCATTTTCACCTTTCTTGTCTTCCTCCTGCTCTCTCTGCTTTCTTCTCTTTCCTCCTTCTCTTTCTTCTTTTGCTCTTCCTTCTCCTTTTCGTTCTTGTCCTCCCCTGTCCTAGTCTTACTCCCCTTTCTCTTTTCTTCCTTCTCTTCTTTACCCCCGCTGGCAGCTTCCCAGTCGCATCCGGCGCCAAGGCGGCGACCAAAGTGGAAACCATCAACGCTAATTACGGACATCAGCACTAATTACGGGGTATCCGCGCGGAATCGCGATTATCCAACTGAGAGGGCGGCTGTTAGAGACCAATTCCATTTGGCGACTAGTGGTGACTTCGTGCTTGTCATCTGCTGTATAGTATCTTCTTTCCTCCTTTTCTCTTTTTCTTCCTTTTTTTAAAACTTCCATTGTTTCCTTCCTTTTCTCCTTCCTTCCCTGCTGCCATTCTTTTTCTTCCTCTCTTTCTCCCGTGTTTTCCTCTTCTCTGTTTTCTCATGCTTCTTCTTTTTTCTGTCTTCTCTTTCCTTCAGTCCTTCCTTCTCTCTTCTTTCCCTTTGCTGTGTCATCTTTACATCCTCCTTGCCTCATCTTTTTTGTTTCTACAAAAACATTCGGGCTTCATTATTTTTTCTCCTTTCTTCGACTCCATTCATCATTTCTGTATCACATCGGTGCATGCTGATAAGCTTCTCTAGTGTTGCTTCCTTCTTTCTTTTTTTCTTTTCTTTTTTCTCATTTTATTTCCTCCCTGTTGCTTCTTACCTGCACTGATAACTGTTTCCTTCTTCCTTTTGCTATTCCTCCATTTCATCTTCCTTTTTTCTTCTGTCCTTCCCTATCCTTGCCTCTCATTCTTTACCAGTTCCATCAGCATACCTTCTGTCCATTTTTCTGTAATCAAGTTTATAAAATGTCTACACTGCACTCACCATGAAGCAAGAGCTCTTATTCTTCCTCCCTATTGCCTCCTATCTTTCCAGAGAGATAAAAACCTCCCTGCTTTCTTCCACTCTGTGAAACCGCACCTCCCCTTATCTGCTGGAATAGCAACACACTCTTTGGTTTTCCAGCCATTTCAAGGACCCAGGAAATAACACAGCAAGGCAATCCCAGGTCAAAAGACAGCTCTGATACATCAGAACTGAATTCACCATCCTTGGAAACTCAGTAAGTACCAAGCCCCACGTACTTGGACATCTGGGCAAACACGCTCCAACAAGTCCAAAGCTTTTCAGTTGAGAACTCGAACCCATCACAGCCCAGCATGACAACACCAACTGAAAAAGCACAGGGCAAACTGCTCCCGAGCTCTCTTCTTCTGTATCAATTCTTCCAGCCTTATTTTTCACCTGCACACTGAAATGTGTGTGAAAGCTTGTTTTGCTAGAACAACACACCAAGAACCTCAATGCTCAGTGGCATTACTCCCCTCAGAATAGCATGATCCACCCATGACAGCCAAACACCCGCCACGAGGGTAACAACACACCATTGTTACTGAGAAAATCCATCAACACCCAACACATCCACTCAGAGGAATGCATTGCAGTTCCTCCTTCATACATACTTGCTGCCACCTGCTCACACTGTGGCTGCAAGTAGCAGGAACGGAACGGGAGCAGGCAGTGGTGGTTTGCAGCTCCAAAGCTACAGGCATTACAATCCAAGCATCATTCCTTCAGCCCAACATGAAGATGCCTCGACTGAACAGGAACAAAAGAACATCTGTGTCTCAAACTTATCCTCTTCGGGGATGAACAACTAACCTGTAGCATCACTGGTTATGTCTTCAAAATAAAACGCATTTTCAGGACAGCAGAAATGGTTTTAAGAGACATTTTCAATTGACATTATGAGAGATTC
>NW_010397106.1:2154-2950 GCF_000710305.1 Buceros rhinoceros silvestris
CAGAAATAAATTCTCCTGTTCTCCAAAAGCCTTGAAATCACTGGACAGTGCACAGTGCTCATTTATGCACTTCTACCACACAGAAAGTAGGAGGGAGATCTGAAAGTTAACATCATTCTCTCAACGTCAAGCTCAGCTCAAGAGAGTGGAGAAGCCATCCCCCACACTGATGACAGACCACCCAAATGTCTGCAACCTGACTGCTGCCAAATTTCCACCATCTGCACCTCATCCACTGGTACAAACACACTGCCAATGTGAAAGCAGACAAACGTAAAGAGATGGGAGTTTTCGGTAAGAGGAGGGAAGAAAACCAAAGGATCCCATTCCACCCTACTGAAATGCAAGAACAGAAGAACACGACACAAGGATAGACAGAAATTCTGGAGGCCCTGAAAGGAACCTGTGCAAGCGGCATGGTCTGCAGAGCCTCTTCTTCAGTTTTCTATTGGCATCCCCTATCCCACAGAGGATGAAATGGCATCTTCAGCTAAATCAGCATTTCCCAGTTCTTCCCCAGTGACACATCGCTGCATTCCACCCAGCATCTCCATTTCCCTCAGGAAAGATTTCTCCCCGCTCAGGGTCACACTCCCCACGGCGCCTGCCCACACCTCAATTCAGCTACTTGCAGGGTTGCTTCCAGAATGCCTGGGTACTGCTCCAGCCCCACAACATACCCCAGCAATGAACCTCAGTCCAAGCATGACCAAAGGCCTTCACGTGCCCTTGCCTTCCCTCACAAATGGCACAAAAACAAACGGAGGGCTGCAAAGCCACATAGAATCCAACAGGC
>NW_010397106.1:3053-5180 GCF_000710305.1 Buceros rhinoceros silvestris
CCGAGCTCTCAGAACTTCTTCCAGAATGTTTTGTGGTTTTTAGACAATGTCAGCTGGAAACACCACAGAGTTACGCACCACAACTTGAAGACTCTGAGACTAGAACTTGACAGCTCTGGTTCCTGTCCACACAGATTTTATTTTATAAGAGAACAGCACTAAATACTGAAGCAGAAGCACACTCAAAATGTTAGATGGGTGGAGGAATTCGTACCAGAGAAAACCAGAGCTGGGATGCTGTGCAGGATTTGGTGTATACATGCACATATCTGGATGAGTTAAGCACAAAAACAGTACACACCACCTCTACCGAGGCCAGCTGCGCAAATAAACAAGAAGAGGGAGTGGAACACTGAAGATTACACCCACCCCCTTACATTCCCTTACAAATCTTCCCTCAGGAGAAGCAGGAACCATCAAGGCAACATCAATAGCTATGGAAAGAGCTACAGACAGCCACCACTACATAAGGACAGCAGATGGAAATGCTACCCTCCCAAAACACCCTTCCAAAACCAGGAGCAAAACAGTTCATCAGACCACATTCAGCAGTTTGCATCTCACCACCTCTCAACAACATGTTCCCTAAATCAGGTGGGCAGCAGCACAAAGGACTGTCTCTGGTGGGAGATTTTCATATCCTCAAAGAACATTGTGGGCATTTCAGTACCATGTAACTATCTCAACATCCAGAAGCCTCCAACACCCAGCTCCAGAGAGCCCAGGAAAAATCCTGGGCAGAAACACTTCATGTCCATCCAGCCTCATACCTTACTCTACACAACCTCCATTACACACTCTGAGATGCACATTCTCAAGACAAGCAAATCAGCTCCCATTTTTGTCTTACAACATGGCTCACGGTCTTCCCAATCATTTCCACTTGCCACAGACAATCAGGAACTCTTCACGTCAGGAAATGGCCAAGCCCTACTCAGTGCCACTGCCACATTCCCTCTGAAAAATTATAAACTTTCCTTTTCCACCTCAAGGTTCAATCCAGCTTTTCCAGACCCTTCCATCAACGAGAACACCACAAAAAACCCACAAGAGTGATATCATCTAAGTGGTGTCCAGTGGACTGTTACTCTTGCTATACGTAGGGATAGCTCTAACAGGCAATAGCATTGATTTAACGCCGTAGAAGAATGATCCAAATGCTGATGACCACAACACTGTAACAGATTCTATCAACTGTGTGTATGTTTGGTTTCTTGGGGGGGTTTTTGTTTTGTTATTTTGGGGGGGGGGGCTGTTTTGGGGTTTTGGGTTTGTTTGTTTGTTTGTTGCTTTTTTTTTTCTTGGATAGGGTGCCTTTGTCTGGTACTGTTTGCTTGTTAACAGGAAAAGATTTACAGATCCTTTGTAACTGTGTGGCTCCTGATGCAAATATTGGAAGAACACGGAAACAGGCAAGCGTAGGTCATGCCACTTCTCTGTTCAGGAACGCGAGTGTACAATCTGGGCAAGAGTGTGAGCAGGAAAAGAAACATTCCGGTTTCTAACATCTATGCATTATCACACTCCTCTGCTTAAATGCTTTATACAACAAACTACCCTTGCAACACCCTTGGAAAAAGAACATAGGAAAAGACCCTTGTGCCTTTCCTGCTTTCAAAATCATGCATCAAAAAAATGGAGATATCAGGTCTAAAGCAGCAACTCCCACCCACAACAGCAAACCTCATCTGTGGACGGTAACTGCTGTGAGGTGCTGCAATACATTTATTTCCTCAGTCTCCCCACTAAAGCAACAGCCACCTGGCTCTAACAAGAAAGCGAAGGCAGATGAAAAGGTCCCATTAGCACCCACTACCCGCAGGACCCGAGGGCTGAGACCAGCAGCCAAGTGAGCCTCACCTCCCAAGTGAGCCTAAGAAGTGCGACAGTGGGGAAGGGAGGGCAGTCGGGAATGGGCGGGGAAGGAAAGAAGGCAGGAGTCTGAGGAAAGAAAGGGAGGGCCACTGACCGTGTCCAGGAGAGACAGTGGTTGCGGCTGCGTCACTTTCGCCGCAGGGCACCCAGGTGGAGGTGGCACGATGGGGCTGAAAACCATCAGGTCGCTCTTGCCCGCAGCCTCCGCCACGCACAGGCTCCGGCTCCGGCGGTGCGAAGACACACAGCTTC
>NW_010397106.1:5962-6162 GCF_000710305.1 Buceros rhinoceros silvestris
TGCCCGGATCTTGGCCACCCCCTGGCCCGCAGGTGAACCCCACGCCACCCGCGCCCACAACACCTCTAGGACCACACCCAATGCCACCGATCCCGATGCACCAGAAACGGCACCAGGACTAGCACCAAGATCTAGTCCCGGATGACCTCCTGCGGGTGGCAGCAGCACCGGCGCGTTATCATTCTCGTCCACCACAAAAA
>NW_010397107.1:0-5472 GCF_000710305.1 Buceros rhinoceros silvestris
GCTTAGTTGCTGGCTGGGGCTAAACCATGGCAGAGGTATCACTAAATGCACAAAATACAAAACTCTAGTTATTATTAATGAGTAATCGGAAGATCAGGGGGATCAGTACATAAGAACTTTTCTGATAGAAGTGAAAACAATTCAATTTACTATTTTTCATTTTTCAAAAAGAGAAGCTTCCTGTCATCTTCCATGACAGTACTGACACTTGGCCTGGAACTATGTGTAATGAATTTCAGAAGCTGTTGCAGATTAAAGTCTCCCAGAACCATATAAACTTGTTTAACCTCACTGAAAACAGCAAAATCATTTACACCATTAAATCCACAAGATACAGCAACTGGGAATAGGTTTTCTGTGCTGTGTAGGGTTCTCTTCTCATCATCCTTCTTGAAAAATTACTTATTAGAACTCTTATTTGCAAATTTCTCATTTATTACTACTTACACATATCTATATGTTCTCCACTGTGTCATGTTTGTGTGAACTGGATTACAGACACTTAACATCTGAGCCCTTACTATGCTTTTTTTTCCTCTGAAGCTCTGAGCATAAACATATTGTAAAGTATTTAATCATGAATTTGTCTTAAATGTCAGTTTAGGAAAGCCTCTTCTATAGGTCCCAGGGTAGTGGTTTTTTACAGTTATTTTGCCAGTTTGCATTAAGTGTATGTCATTCTACTCTACGTTGCTGGCAGAGGGGGGAAGCGTGAGTGTTGTGTCCATTTATGAGAGTTTGGAAATGTTTCAGAGTTCAGGTATCTTCATCACTAACCGGAAGGAGGAGGAATTTCTGCATCTTGCATTTACTATCCATAGCCAGAAACCGAAGCATAAGTGCTGTTATACTGGAGGAGTACTATAAGGCTAATATAGGCTTTAAATCAGGTTTTAATACGGATTTGAATTAGTTTACATAATTTTTAGATGATTATGAACTTTTCTTTAATACCAGTGTGGGCCGATTCTTTTTCTTCTACATCATATAGCATCTCGAAATGTCAATAGTACACACTGGAGCTTGAGGACTTCTGGTCTGTTTCTCTTATGCCAAATTTGTAAAGAATTGCAGGTTATATAGAGAGAAGAATCATTCTCTATACAGAGGAAATTATTTATATAAAGAAAAAACAGGATGAGAATGTGAAGAGATAATTTTTTTCCCTGTCTGTTAGTTCCAGTGTTCAGTGTTAAAATTAGAGATCCAAACCGGAAGGCAAGGGCAGCTGAAAGAGAGAGATGCATATGCTACTTTCATATTATCTGAGAACTGGGGATGTGGCATAAACCCTTAGAGCAGGACACAACGTCCTACTTCGGCCTGTGCTCCTGCATTCGGTTAGAGCTTTGTCCTGGTTCATTGCAGTGGTCCCAGATCTTGGCAGAGCAGATAGTGGCAAACTACAGCTTATTAGGATCTGTAGAGCAACTAAGTCATCCTGGCATTCTGGCGGTTTTGCAACTCCATTTAATTTTCTCTTTGAAGTTATCAGTGATATTAGAAATGGAGGTTGGCAGATACTCCACGTGGGTGGCTTTTACGGCACTTTTTTCAGTCAGTGACTGCTTTTAATTGTGTATCTAAGACTTCTGTGCTGCTCTTGCCCATTACAGTGATCTCAGCATCTTACTTTCCATCTTTCCATTTTTGTATGGTTTACCAATTTTCCATTCTTTTTATCAGGCTATGCAGATTGTCACTCTGTGGCCACAAATCCTGTGGCCACTGCTTTTCTGGCAGGAGTCAGCTGTAGTGGCGTGAATGATCTCCCTGAAGAAAATGTCAGCTGAATCCTTAAGAAGGAACTACTCATGTTAAATATTAGGACACTTCCCTATTCTTTGCCAGTGGAGTAGGGTGCTTCTACTGCATTACCAGCTTAAGAAGTGAAAGGTCAAAATGAAAAGAATATTTAATAGAAACGTGTTCTGTTTAAGTATAAACATGTGAATCTACTGAGTATATTAGAAAAGCGTCGTAAAAGTGATCAGATGGAAAATGTATTTGTTCGTATAATGAGAAGTATGAAAATATCTTTCAGTACAGAACAAATAAGCTGATCTTTTCTGTTTTGAGATATTTGGAGATTTTAAGTGAAAAAGCATTCACTTGTTTTAAAAGAAGGGGACACCTTTTCTTAAAAGAGGGGTTGTAATAAATGTACTACTTAAAGTAAATTTAAGATTTAAGGTAAATATACTTTAATATACTTTCAAGAAATGAGAGACATTCTCAGAATAAATACCTACACTGAGAAAATGACCCCAGAACCAAGAGACAGCGCTTGCTCCAAGAATCTAGAGCAGAAGGCTGGTACCCTGCTCTTGGGAATCCGTTCCGACTAAGGTCTCTAACGGACTAGATTCCTCTGTTGGCATAGGACACCGAGGTGTGCTGAGTCACTTGGTGCTGTGCCAAAAGCAGGCGAAGAGTCGGAAGGATGAATGATAGCAATAGGATTTCTCTTAGGAAAGAGATCTGTACATATTGATGATTCTTTAAGCGAAAGAAAATCTTCTGTAAACCACACTTGTAATTCACAACCACCTTTTTACTTAACATTATAAAAACATGCTAAATAGTATAATTAGCCAGAAAAATACCTACTTTGTTGCTGTAAGAAGTGCAGGTAGGGAACTGAAGAGAAGAGAATCCAGAAAAATTAACGAGGAAGACACTAAATTCTGCTTCACAGAGTCAACAGACATACCCAAGTATAAAATATTCTCCATTTCACGCATTATCAACTATACATAGTGCATGTTTAAGAACAGTAAACATAAGGACATTAAAGTTGAGAAGTCTTCCTTTCCCTGTATCATTTCTAAGACACATGTCCCTATCTCCTTGTAACAGGATTGCAACTAGTGATACATTATGTTTTAGTCTGAAATTTGCAAGTCATCAATACCAACAATGAAAAAATAGAGTATCCAAAAGGTTTAAATCCTTGATTGAAGTGGATCAGTACCTTTTTTAGTGTATTTCATAAGAATTTAAATCATGTCTTTTAGTAGGTTTGTATTAGTAATTATGTTGAAAAGGTGAGTCTTTCAAGTCTTTGCTGTTTTAATTGCTCACTCTTTGAAGTAAATACTAGGAGAATCAATTGTTTGTGAACATTAGTATCTGAATAAATCATTGACAGAAGAGGGCCTGCTTTTATTTTCGTGTCTATTTAGGTGCATTCACCTCCTGGTCTCCATCTTCTTCCTTCCTATTTGTGAATATTTGCTGGCCTGTCCAGCATTCCACACCACTGATGGAGGGGGGGGGTTGCAACACATTCCGATATAAAAAATAGGAAAACAGCAAAACAAGACGACTTTCTGTTCAATGCTAGAACTTACCTCAGAATCTCATCTTTCTTTTTCTCACTTTCTGAAAATAAATCTATTCCATTTTAATAATTTCTTCCCTTCCAAACTGGGTGTAATAATTATATAGTCTAGTCATCAAGGAGCTAGGATATTCTGTTACATAGATAATGTCCCTCTAAGAACCTTTCAGCAGTTGGGTTTTTTCTCTTCCCTGCTTACATTGTGAGTAACTCCAGTATCAGTTCCTCAGAGCTTCCCAGAAGAGCAGTTGTGGGCTTGAGGACTCAAACAGCACCGTGTCACTTCATTTTTGTGAGATGGCCTTGGAAATCTTTTAGACAGTCTGTGTTTTGTAGGCAGGTTTTATTGTTGTGTGTGCAGTTGTACGGCGTGTTCATTTCGAAGGCCAGAGTTTCTGCTTTGCTGCTGGTACTGCTGTTCCTTGCTTGTTTGCAGCAGCGACTGTACTTTCACTGAACTAAGCCTTTTTCGTCAGACTTTCTCACTTGTTGCTCCTTCCCAGGAGGATCAGAAGTAGACATAGAAGGTCATGAGACCTCAACTGTCTCTTCTAGTTCCAGTGGTTATCTTGCACCATTATCTTAGTGTGCCCTTCAATAGGCATTGATCCTGTAAATCTATTGCAATGCTCACAACTTTCCATACAGTTCTCGAAGATAATACAGGTAGCCTGTAAACTGATTGACCTCCAAGTAAGAGCAGTGACTCAGTAATTTGGAAATTATTGTGGAGGAAGTAGGGGACAAGTTGAAATTAAAGAGTCGTTTTGGACCATCTGAAATTAATTGACTGTTGACTTGCACGCTGCATAATTCAGCTGTAGTCAAATTTCTGCCTACTGTATTGGAATCAGTGGAGAACTTAGCTTAAGGAGACAGACTTCTAGCTATAACTGTTTAATTTTAAAAGACTTATTCATAGATTGATGCTAGGGAGGGATTTCTATGCCTGAATGTGGGTGTTTAGTGGAACAGATCATCTGGAGTGATTAAAATTTTTAGAATATTCTGGCACACTAGGACAGTTGAAAGGTGGGCAGACATGTATATATTTATCCTGCCAATAGAAAGGGCTGCAAGCTATCATTGTTCCATAACTTATTCTTAAACAAATTATTTAGACTGTAGTGCACATTGCACAAGATACATCCAAGACAAATCTTTGTTGTTTTACAGTCTTATAGTAATGTGCACTTCTTAAAGCTCATAAAAGCCCAGAAATTGGATTCTTACAGAAAAGAATCACTTAATAGTCTTTTCAAAAAAAGGGAGGGGACACACACAGATATTTAAGAAATTTATACGCATATTCAATAATAAGTGAAGGTAGCTGCCTTGCCCAAAGTAGCAACAGGAATCAGAGGGGAGGAAAAATCCCAACTAAACCCTAAAAAAACTCCACAAAACACACAAAAGTGAAAGTACACACAGAGTTTAAGGTCTAGAATAAGTTTGGGGGTTGTTTTGAGTTTCTTTTGGGTTCTTTTGGGTTTCTGTTTGCTGTGATTTAAACCCTGGAAGATTTAAGGTCTCCTCTACTACTGTGTTTTTACATATTGCTTATTTGCTGGTGCCACTGAATTATGAGGCATAAACCTGCCACATAATAACATCTTGTTTCAAAGGAGATTTTCACAGATCTCTTAATGTAAGTTAAGACATTACATTACTCTCTTAACGTAAGTCACCTAATAAGCATTCAGTTAGTTTTTGTAAATAATTGTATTTCTTTTTAAAAATATTTCAGGCATATGGCTCTGGTTGTGACATTGTTATTCTGGCAAATGACTTTGAATGTGTGCAAATTATTCCCGGTGCTAAACATGGAAACATCCAGGTCAGCTGTGTGGAGTGCTCCCAACAACAAGGCAGGGTAAGGATTTTTATAAATTTGTACAGAGTTTTAAAAAATTGGAATACTCTAAATGAAATAATTAAACAGCAGCATAGTACATTAACAGTATTAAAGAGCTAATTTAATGACAAAGATCAGTTTGTACTGATCTGTAACTTTCTGGGTAACATCTCTTGTGTTACTCAGAGAACTGTTTCAATATAACAGTAATTATTTGGGGGGCGGGGGGAGGGGGGGTGTTAGTGGAAGCAGGAGGGAGCTTGTAAAAATGGGT